>NC_045030.1:85584771-85597305 GCF_008632895.1 Mastomys coucha
ATTTATTGGTACCACCACACTGAGAAAGAGTAGTTTGAAATTCAATGTAGCAGTTTCTCTAGGGGAACAAACAACTATTGTCAAAAGTTTGATTTGTGAAAGTTTTAAGATATAAGTTGCTTTTTGACAGTTTTTTTTTTCATCAGTGCAACTTTGACATTGTATATCAGGTTTTAACCAAGTAATTTTTTATAATTCATGTATAGTTAAGCACAGAAATCGAGTGATTTATATTTTGTTATTATGAAAGTTATTACGAGAGGCTTTACTTCGAGTAGTTTAGAAGAGAGACAAAATCGGCAACTGGACTCAAAAGACCCTTTACACGTCTCAGTTTTACTGTTGTGGTTTCACCATCGCAAATGTCCCTGTCTGCATGCGTGAAAAGGTTATTTATAATGTATGCTCTGTTTCAATAAAAGTGAACAGTTACAGGCTCTCTATTGTACATTTGAATGCTGTAATTTTTTTGTTATACTTATTGTCTCTCTCTTCTTTTTCTCTTACGAGGTTTACTTTGGAACTAAAGCATGCTCAATAATAGGCTGACATTCAGCTTCCATGTTTTAAATTTAAATGCTGTCAATGTTGATATCACATCTGGAATGTGTGGGGGAGAAAAAGATACCAAGTTTTATTATTTAGATTTAAATTATAGAATTGCAGATTGATATTTCTCAATGTATTTTCATTATAGTTTCTGCCACGGAGGCAGCGTGAGGGCTTTCAGGAAGATGGAGTGGTGTAATTACCAGGTGCACACGTTCATTAATCCTTCCTGGCCAGAGAAAGCTTCAAGTTCTTCTCCAGTGGCCCATTCGTAAAGCTATAAATATCTAAATTGTGTCAGCCAAGAAATCACACAGAATGGTGGCTCTTTTTGAGTTCAATTTCATGCACTGTTGCTTTGGTCTTGTGAGGAAAACACTGAATTCTTTAGGATACTCGTGCTTATAAAGTTCTAAAAACAAATATCAAATTATTGGGGACTTGATTTAAAATACATACTATTCTTTCACAAACTAAGATTATGATATTAACATGGAACATTGCATGTTTTAAGTTTCTTTTCTTTGTGCCTTGTTTATATTTTGTTTGATCATGATTGGAGCTGAGAGTTTGACATTTTCTTTTAATTTCTAGCTTAGTCTATCAGTGTATGCTTCAAGCCTCGGTCCAGTTGTATTTGCTTTGCTGCAGTGGAGAGTTTGATTGTATGTGGAAGCTATTAAGACTCGTTCAAAAATAATTAAGGGTTCCCTATAGATGCCACTTTATTAATTAAACATCCCTTAATAAAATAATTCTCATGGTATTTTCTTTTCATATACTTCAAAAAAGAGGATTATAAAATAATGAGACTAAATCATATAATAGTACACCTAGACTTTGTTTCTTCACACATGCACACACACACACACACACACACATACACACACCATACACACGTTCTCTTAAATAAAAACCATATAAACATAGTTAACAGGATAGATACAGCTAAAAATGTATCTGATAAGTACAATCCAAAAATAATTTTATTTTTAATGTAACTGACTTACTTGAAAGATATAATTTAACTCTGTGTGCCTCTTTGTGTGTGTGTGTGTGTGTGTGTGTGAGAGAGAGAGAGAGAGAGAGAGAGAGAGAGAGAGAGAGAATCAAATCTATTTTACAGTTCTTGATGTTATCTATTCTCGAGAGCAGTAGTTCTAACCTTTCTAATTCTGTTAAAGAAAATGTCTAAAGTATATATGTATATTAATGTTTTACTGAAATTTTAAAGGCGGCAAATATATTCAAACCTTTAATGATTCTTTCCTGTGTTTGAATAAACCCAAGACTGGATATTAGGACATTATTTGAGAGGTATTTTGTCCAGAACATTTAAAGGTTGCATTCTTTAAACCTGATTTTATAATTTTTCTACTTTTAAAATATCAGTGGTTAATATGATCTTAAAACAAATGTTGAATAGCAAGACTTTTTATTACTATAAGTAAAAGGACAAGTCATACTTCTGTTTGAAGTAAAATTTAAAAATGTATGCATGTATAGGTGTTTATATGCATGTTATATAAAATATGAGTTAAAGACAAATATATAAATATAGGAGCAAGAATATTTGCCTTATTGCTTTAACTTTCAGAAAATTCATTTAAACCTTTAAGTATCTTACATCTCTTGGTTTCTTAAGCACTAATTGTCTAGTCAAATGACCATATCCAAGATAAATTATATCTTTAAGATATAATTAACTTGTCATCATTGAAAGTCAAGTATTTTAAAGGAATAATAGTTACAACCTTTATATGAATGTATATATTCTCTGTAAAGTCAAGTGATTCCTGGATTGGTGAGATAGTTCAGTGAGTAGACTGAATCCATGAGGACCTGAGTTTGAATTCTCAAAGACCATATAAGTCTGAATACTGTAGCTGTGTCTCTAATTCCAGAATTCCAATCATGAGATGAATGGCAGAGGACTGAGAATCCTCTGAAGACTGCTAGTCAGCTTGCCTAGTGTACACAGCAGCGAACAATAAGATACTGTCTTACATGAGGTGTAAATCAAAGAGCTGAACTGGATATTGTCCTCTGACTCCCACATCTATGTGCACTGTGGCACATATAGGTACACACACACACACACACACACATACACACACACATACACACATACCATACACAACATAAACTTCATGCACACATACAAAAGTCAATGATTGAAAAATCACTTTTTAACAGTTTTCTGATTTCAAACGCCATATATACTTTAATTTGAAGAACAGTGTCAGTGAGATCAATATGAGGTGATTATGCTAAAGAAAATAATGATAAATATACAGAAAACTATCCTACTTTGTTATTCTGTTAACTGTGAAACTCTTTTTAAAATGAATTTCAGATTGTGTTTCCTTTTTTGTGTGTTTGCAAGTGCGTTCTTACATTCATGTGTATAAGACAGATGCACTCAAAGGCCATGGCTGTCAAAATAGTATTTTTTTGAATATTCAGGAAATCCCTCTTTAAAGATTTAAAGCAGTGGCTATTGCCTACACCATAAATGTAGAGTTCATTATTTACCTAGAAAAAAATAATTATATATAATTTCTAACATTTTCAAGTGTAGGAATACCAATATACATAATGAAGATTCAGTGAGGTTAAAATGGAACAGAGATGAAAAATAAACTTACAGTGACCACAAAAACACCAAAAATAATTCTTGGTTTGCTGACACATGATGGATGTCTTCTCTATCATTACAGGTTTTAAGTATTTGGACTAAATTTTTAAACATCTTTCCATGTTAACTATTAAAGAAGAGTAAAGATTTTTCCATAGCTGAGTTTTGTTTGTCAGTGGTTATGGAAATGTAAATAACAGGAAAGTTTCATGACGTGTCCTAGAATAGAAGGTATCATTTCATGCTTTTTCTCTAATGAAATGCCTACATAAACATAATCTCTAAAAGGGCAAGTTGAGAAAAGCCCTTTATAATTGTCACCTTTTCCTTTAATCCTGGACAAAATTTTTACCACAGAAGATGAAGTTCACTACCTGATGAACCTTAAATATGTAAACAGAATATTAAATCAGTTCCTAAACTCAGTCTCAACCACAGAAAATGAAAATCATATTAATTTCTCATAAATTTCATGTATAATCCAAAATTAGAGGATTGATAATAAAAGTAGATCTTTATTTCTGTTGATTGCAGATTTTATTTTTAAATTCCTACTTGAATGAAAATATCATTTTTAAAAAGCAGGACAGTTTTCCTTCTTCTGTTAATTTCTTCTAAATTGACAATCACCCTTTTTTTAGGTTCTTGAGGTAAAGGTAAATTTTCCCTAAATACTCACTGAAACATGTTGAACAAATTGGAGTTTCAGAAAGAAGTATTGAATACTTCTCCCCTTGCTTCTAGTATATTAGCATTTAGGTGGTACATATTTATCCATCCATTTATAGCTAGACCTAACTCTCTACAAAAGGATGGAGAGTTGTACTGTTATTTAGACATGGCATAGCTCACTGCATCCACAGCATTGTATGCTGTCAAGTGCCAGTGCATAGGCTATGATTTTGTGAACTTATTTTTCCTCTCTCTCTCTCTCTTTCTCTCTCCCTCTCTCACACGCATGCAAACACACACACATATCTCACAGCGACCCTTTCATGTTATTTACATCTTAAAATAATAAACAAATAATATATTCAGGTTATTCTCTGTTTTTCACTGGTACAGTGTCGTCCCCAAAAACTAGCTGTTATACCTTTCCTTGGAGGTTGTTTCTACTGCCAAAGCCTGTGTGATCTTCACAAAGGTGTAGTTAAATTTACCCTAGAATTTACATCCTCATGTGTATGAAGCCCTTAATCAATGATAGCTGTTTATAAAGGTATAATAACTTGAGCAGTTTTGCCCTCAATTGAGATATACAGAATAAGCTCTTCTGCCATCCTAGACTTGCATGATATAAACAAATTAACCTTTCCTTTCCCCGTTCTCACAGTTTTGTTCTGTTACCACTGTTTCCTAGAAATCTGACCTGTGTTGTCACTTTTACATGACACAACATCTCCGAATTTCTATCTAGGGTACCCATGTTAAAAGTTTTCTCTAAAAGGGAAACTTGCTTTAAATTGCCTATAACATCAGTGAGTAACCAATATAAAATCAAGCCCTGATTGCCCAGGTTAAAATTCTTTGTTCTTAATTTGTGGTTTCTATTTAATTTATTATTGAAACATTGGTCACAGACAGCAAACCTACTGTATTGCATCATATGCTTATAGCATATTCATTATAGAGTAGGTTGTGAATAAATCTGTATATGTGATATTTGTATTGTTTTACAGATCAATGAATCATATAAGTAGAAACATTAATAAAACTTACCTCTAGGAGTAGCTATAAGAACTTATAAAATGATACACATGAAGTATCAAGAATAAAAATTAACAGTTATTTTGCTTATTAAATATGTGGTTTTTTCCTGATTATTAGTTATTTTGAGTGTCTCATATAAACCACATGGTTGTAATGAGTATTAAAAAATGTAAATTTCCTGTGTATAGAACAAGAGGTACTGATGTAAGCATTGAAACTTATTATGGAAAAGAAAGGTCTTTTACTGAAGTCTCAGTAGATGACTCTAAACTGTTGTCTGAATGTATCCTTTTAGCTTTGAGTCATCAGAAGAAAACATTGGAGAAATTTCTGCTAGACTCAGCAGATCAATTTAGCAAAGATGAATGGCAGCTTGCCTCAAATGTATTCAGTCATAGCTGTCTTTTGCTAATTTCATATTTTGTAGTTCTTGATGAAAATTAAAAGCTCCTTTTTTTTTAATTCTTCCCACATACAATACATCTGACCTCATCTTCCTCTCCTTTCACTCCTTTCATTTACCACCCCACTAACTCTTCTATTCCTTAGATCCTCTGTTCCTTTTTTCCTTCAGAAAAGAGAAGGCTTCCCAGGGGGTATCATTTAAACACAGCATACCAGTCTGGGCAAGGCAATTCAGCAAGAGGAAAGGTGTCCCTAGGGCAGACAACAGAGTCAGAGACACTTACTCTCCCACTGTTCGAGTCCCATGACAAAACCCAAGCTAAACAACCACAGCATACATGCAGAGGACTTAGTACAAACACACACAGGCTCTGTGATTATTGCTTCAGACTCTGTGAGCCTTGCTTCTATTCTGTGGGCCCATTCTTCTGGTATTCCAAATCCCTCTGGCTTTTACAGTTCTTCCCTTCCCTCTTTCTGAGCTCTGAGGGAGAGACCCAGTGAGAGATCTACAATTTCTGTTCTTTCTCCACCTAATGTCTGGCTGTGGGTTTATGCATCTGCTCCCATCAGCTGCCAGAGGAAGCTTCTCTGATGATTGGGCTAGGCACTCATCTATGAAAAGCTCCTTTCATTAACTGACTAGTATAAAATAAAATTTGTCATTTTATTACCATAACTACATCAGAGTATCCTGTGTGAAGACACTAGCCAAGTGAAATATTCTTGTTATAATGCTCAGAAACTATTTTAGCAGTTGTAAAATTGCTGTGATTTATATTTAGCAAATTGCGTGATGTGACATTTTTTTTTAGAAAAGTTATTGACTTTTGAAAAGAGTGCTTCAGAAGCATTCAAATGAGTATGTTTTCTCCACTAGTACACATGAAATTTATTTAAAATATTCTGATAGAAACCATACTCAGCTAGAATTTCTATAAGGATTTATTCTAACTTATTTTGTAAGCGTATACTCATTTATTAGAAATGTGTATGGCTTGATGGGGTATGGAGGAAACAGTAGATCATCTTTTACAAAGGTCTTTTTACTAAAAGGAGGATACACTTTTTATAAATAAATATAAAAATAAAAGAGTAAATAAGTTCCTTCCCATGTAAGCCCTGCATTTGGATAAATGAGCCTCACATTCATTTATTTATCACAGATTTGTTGAATGAATGAACAAATAGGAACAGTACTAGCAAGAAAATAAAATTAGTACTTAAACTATAGTCAGTTGTATTCTCCCATTTCTCACCATCTTTAAACCTATTTCTTATTAAATTAATACTGATAATATAATCAGAATAACATCTGTCTTACACAAATCAGACTTCACCCAACTTTTCTCTGAACAGCTATAGACAGTTGATAGTGGTTAGGAGGAGGGAAAACATAGTCTTTGTTGGTATGCTCGTCAATAAGATGTTTGTGTTACGGTAAGTAATCTCCTAAGTATTGTTATGCAGGCAAGCCTATTTAAATACAGAAAGTAAAGATTTTAAGTTTTCAGAGATAGCAAATGGCAAACAGGGGCCTAAAACAATGGGAATGAGACTAAAACCCTACATTATTAATATCTATATTAATATTTTACTCTAAATCTCCTATAGGTTATAGATATAGATATAGATGTCCACAAAATGCAGATTCTTATTCTTTTTCTCTTAATTTTTCTAAAATACATAGTATATCAAATGGGAACAACTTGTCTAATTAGCAAAATGAGATTATTTCACTTATGGATATAATCAAAAGAATATTTTGTGTGTTCAGTAAAACTATATGTGAATACATAAAATTGTTTCAGCAAATACATAATATTTTTTTACCCTGTATTACATATATCATAGATATGGCCTCTGATATTTTGGAAATGACTGGAGCTCTATTTTCTAACAAATCATTTGTTACTCATTAGTCAGGCTGCATAAGAGCACATTAACTAGGTATTCCAAGCATCACCAGTATGGCTACTGAGTTACATCTTACAGAACTGAATGGAGATTGGTTGGCTGTAGATGAAACAAGATTGGCTTGGAGTCCATAATTTCTGGAATTTAAATGAAGGTTGCATAGACATTTATTGCCCTATTCTGTGTACCTATTAGTTTAAATATGAAATGTAAGAAAGAGAGGCAGTTTTTTTTTACTTAATTTGGATTGTGAAAAATTAAAATGGGTAGTTTATCTTTAAATCTCAAATGTATTGTTATAACATATTAAAACATTTTATACCAAGAATAAGGTGAGTTGAATTTACATTTCTTGTTTATATGACAGAATTAATGAACTACTAATAGTTTGTAAGTATAGAGGGAAAATGAGGAAAGCAAAAGCATGTTGTAGCTGGTCACATTGCATCCACAGAGAAGTATGAAAAATGTATATTGATGATCTGATACTTTTCCCATTTTATCCACTTAGGGATACCAGAATGAAATGTTGGGGCCCAGAGTGGGCTTTCCTACCTCCATTAAACAACTCTAGAGTCTCCTTCACAGACGTACCCAGGGGCTTGCCTCTTATGTGATTGTAGAATGTGTCAAATTTAAGGGCACTATCATCCAACACATGTGGGGAGCAAAATAAAGATAATCATTACATAATGGTTTAGTGACAGTGTTTGTGAATTCATTCCCAAATTCTCTAAGTGTGCAGTATCACTTAAAAGCTATTTAAAATAAGAGAGACATATGTTCACAGTTAATGAAATGACAGTTTTAATATGCTATAGAATAAGACAAGTTGGGATTTTAACCATAATGATAAACAAAATAATAATAATAATAATAATAATAATAATAATAATAATAATAATAATAATAAGAGCAGGAGATGTTGTTACTCTTCATAACAGAAAAGGTGATGTAAACTCTTTTATTTGGGGTTTAATGTTTCTTGGTATTCAGTTCATAGTGATTATTTTAGTTCATCTTAACAAAACCTCTACTGAGGTGAGGATACCATCATGATGAAAAGAGGGTTTTTTTCTTTCCTCTCTCTCTCTCTCTCTCTCTCTCTCTCTCTCTCTCTCTCTTTCTCTCTCTCTCTCTTTTGGTTTTTCGAGACAGGGTTTATCTGTGTAGACCAGGCTGGTCTCGAACTCAGAAATCTGCCTGCCTCTGCCTCCCAAGTGCTGGGATTAAAGGTGTGCACCACCACTGCCTGGCGAAAATAGTTCTTTATAACAGCAAGCCTTCTGAGGTGTAGCTGTCCCAATGATGAGCAGGATAAGGCCCAGAAAGTCTGTGCAGCAACTTGAATTGACCATGATTGGTATTGTATCTGTTTTCCATGCTTGTCTAAGAGACTGTTCAGCTCTAAGGCGTGGACACTACTTTAAGTCTTACACTTTATTTCATCTGTATGCTGGGGGATGACACATATAATACAAGATTATTTTAATAATTATTTAGCTTGCAGTGAATAAAACATCAGTGTAAGCTGTAAGATTGCAAAATGTGTAAAGATGTGCAACTTCATTACCAGACTGTGTGAAGTACATACATAAAACTACATAGGTCAGATTGTGAAATAGTAAAATCACAAGTATAGTAAGATAAATAATACTATTATATTACAATGTGCCCTGGTTAGTTAACTTACTACTCATAGAATTTCCTTAAATTGAGTACTATTTCTATCCTATTATGTATTTAATAAAAATAAAGGCAGCAACTTTGAATAATTCTCAAAATATATGTATTCCTATCTCTATATTGACTATGTGTATGTCTACCTGCAAGTCCTTCCAACCATCTAACCAGTTTCTCTCCATGTGTCTCTCTCTGCCCCTTTCTCTCTGGTAATGAAGTTGCACATCTTTACATGTTTTGCAATCTTACAGCTTACACTGATGTTTTATTCACTGCAAGCTACCTCTTTCCTGCCTTCCCTCCCTCCCTCTGTCTCTCATCTTCTCTCTGTCCTCCTTTATCCTTTCTATGTTTCCACCCCACCCTTCTGTACTCTTTCCTTCTTTCTCATGCCATTTTCATACCTACATATCTATATTTTCAGATTCTGAAAACATTTTTGAAGGATGAGGTTAAAAAAGAATGCTAAAGCTTTCTTTTAATAAAAGACCATACTGAGAATAAATGTCACATGAGAAATCTATGCACACATGGAAGTAATATTCTAAGTGGTAGAAATAAACAATATAATATGGGAGTAATATGGCAGCCATGTAAACTCACCAAATACTCATGCACATTATTTTACATGATTTTTGTTATACTTTTCTGGTAATATTTCATATGCCTTCTGACAAAATAGTAAATATATTACAATTTGGTAAATATTCTGATATTTTATTCTTTTAACCTTAAATATAAGTCACCATAATTTCTAAGTCTATAAGAGTAATTAGTACCTTTAATACTAGAAAAACACATTGTCAGATCTTTTAAAATTGTAATTTTTCAATTTTCAAACTCTGTTTTATTCTCATGAATACACTTCATTTATTTTATTCATTGTTTTTTAAAAATAATCTATATATTTATCTAACATGCAAATGTACATTCACATAGAGATAATAAATTATAAGAGTGAGCAATGGCCTTTTGTTTTGCTTTTTGTATTTTTTCTACTTTCTGGAGAACACTGTTGTCTTGGAGATTGAGGATATATAGTTTTGGTGAACTCATTGTTTCTATTAATACAAACACATTTTAGCATAGTTCCTGCTCTACAGCAGGAGGCCCTCACAACAATTCACAATTGCACTGAGTATGCTATGCTGAACTTAAACTATCGCCCCCCACTGACTCACTGGAAACAGCTTTTAAAAAAGATGCCAAGTGTCAGAACATATATTTTAGTTGGAGATACAACCACACATATTACGGTAAAAGGACCAATGACCAAGTATGTTGCAACTACTCATAATGTCTTTGGGTTTATTTGACTTTTCTTTGATATGTCAAACGTTTTAAAATTCTGTCATTAGTTAGGGTCAGCAATACCCTCATGGTACCTTCTTAGAAAAATTTTATTCATTCTTTGATATCACAATTTTTTATATTCACTCAACTCCACTGTTGTTTCAGCCAGTGAGAATTTTGCTTATCACTTATTACATATTATATTTATTAAATTATATATTATTATTGAATTATGTATTATTATTTAAAAGAAGATATATTTCAAAATGTGCATATTATTTTTGGAAGGACAGCATGTCCTAGCCTAATTGCATATATAATTTATGATAATGAGAACTAAATTATCTCTTTAGCAATGATCATTTTATTTATTTTCCTCTCTATAATTTTTCATTGACCAGAATACACTTGTGAGTATATTCATTTTGTCCTTCCTATGAGATATCATAATGAATCCTTACTTTCATATATCATATATGTTTATTACTTTTAAGTGATGGCATTATAAACTATTTTCAAGCAATTCAGATTTCAAATTATTTACTATAAACGTTAATGTGAAAGTGTCTCTATGTCTCTATAATATACATGGCCAGGTTTGTCTTATCTCTTTTTTTTCTATTACTTTCATGGTAAATTTGCTGACAATTCACATTAAGGCATACAAAGATAACAGGCTAATTATTCTTTTAAAACTCATGTAAGATTCCATAAAATTACAATAGAGAAGAATTCAGCTTTAAAGGTGACATATTTGAGATAACTTTATAGCAAAAGTAATATACTTCAGGGAAACATGTGGCAGCATCTTCTATATTTGTAGAACATAGATTTTTTTTTTAGGGATTTCTGGATTTCCAGAGAATGCTGTGATATATATTTGTAAATGATAAAAATAGAAAAATCTATTAAAATATTTTGTTTGCCTAAAGTTTGTGGAAGGTGATAGGCTTAGTTTAATAGTTCATTGGATTACTATCACTGTGAATATTAGGCTTAATAGTCCCATGTCCCAAGGATTGGGTTGTACTGAATGTCCCATTAGTAAGTAATAGCCTTCCATATCTGGTAAAAACAGCATAAAGAATTTCCTTAAGCTTTTAACTATAGAGACATTCTGACAGTCTACAACATGCAATTAGTCAACATTATTTGAATCACATCAGTTTAATGTGCAGGATCAATTGTTTGCCTAACAAATAGACCTAGTTTTATTTTTAGCACTCCCTGTTTCATGAGAGTGATCTGAGTTGGAGAAATGAGCTGGAGGATGTTTAAGATGAGTAGTTCAATCAAGTATTGCTATTGGGAGTTTAAGGAAGTGCCTTCTCATAAAACTGTATCTACTTAGGAAAATATTAAGGTTTGGAGACTAAATTCAGCTATAGCATTTATCATATTCAATATTTATATTGAGATTCTTTCATAATAATAGAGGTTTTTTTGTTAAGTGTTAAGCACACAACATAAAATTTACTTAAGCAACCCCTTATTTGCAAAGTGTGTTGGGTACAAATATTGTTCAAATTTAGTGAAACAAGCCGGGCGTGGTGGCGCATGCCTTTAATCCCAGCACTTGGGAGGCAGAGGCAGGTGGATTTTGAGTTCGAGGCCAGCCTGGACTACAGAGTGAGCTCCAGGACAGCCAGGGCTATACAGAGAAACCCTGTTTCGAAAAAACAAAAACAAACAAACAAAATTAGTGAAACAATAGAAAAGGTAGTCTAAATAGGGTGATAAAGGTTATTAATTATACTTGAAAGAGAATGCAAAGAATGATGCTGAGTGAAGGGTGATTTGGAGAATGGCAGGTAAAAGATTTGGTTAAATACTGATTTAAAACTCACGAGGAGTCTAGATCCTATGTACAATATATCCGTAGGTGATAGTGGTATCTTTGCAGGCATTGATGATCATAACTATCAGACACTTCGATAAGCAGTTATATGCACTGTGGCATTCCAAGAGCTATATACACTTGATTTTGAATTTAATATAGCAACTAGGATTCTGAGTAGAGAAAATTAAATAACTTTCCCAAGGTTACAGGGAAATAATAACAGTGAATTCAGATCTTGATCTGTCTATGTTCAAAGACTATTTACCAGCTTTTCTCTCTTTATTGCAAAGAAATATATATTGTTTTTACAATATCATGGAATAAATAAGATTTCTTGTACCTTATAATACCTGCATTAAGAATGGAATGACAATATTCACTATATTCATTGCACAGTATTGACCATTATTTTCCTTCATTGTCAATATCTTTCTGTGAGGTATATTTCCCAAGGGAACTAGGAAATACAAGTAATAGATGCAGATTTTAAAGCCTTTTT
>NC_045030.1:85597315-85637804 GCF_008632895.1 Mastomys coucha
TTCACATTTTTGCCAGCAAACGAGGTACTCAATATGTATTAGATGAAAGGATGACTGAATCAAGGTATTATCGTACATATCAACCATGTCATTTATCTCTATTTCTCCATTCTGCATTGTTGTCATTTTTCTATCTTCAAAGAAAACCTAAAGTCTCATCACTGCCCATGAAACAAATAGAATCACACTCATTGTAAATTGAAATTTGCACTTTCTACATGTGTGTCTATTAATTATGTAGAAAAGTAAATAAGACACTGTTTGAGTGAGGGGGTAACAAGGGGGGACATAAGGTGAAAGATAAATAGAGAGAGCATGTGCACAGATGTGTGTGAATGATTGCACATGTGCTTGTGTGTGTGGCTAAGTGTGTGCATGTGTGCTTGAGGGGGGTTGGGTGTGTGTGAATGTATGTGTGTGTGTGTGTGTTTTCAGTTGTTTATTAAACTGAATTCTGGATTTTTAAATTGTGGACAATACTGAAAACAACTGTCTTTAAAACAGGAACTAAATGCCTCAAGAAGCACAGAGATAAAAGAAAAACAAAAATTGTTTTAGTTTTAAGTTTTTATATACTAATTGCTTTTAACTACCAGCACACTGAAGTCATGAGAAGAGGGAATTAGCAATATCCAATTTTAAGTGTTAAATGTTACTGAACAACAAGTAAAGAGATTAACAGTGATGAGAACTATACTCCTATGTTTGTTTCCTCAGAATATCATCTAAGCTTTTGGAGTATACATTTCTCAAGAATATGAATTGTATTGTTTTACAGTACATGTTATATCTGAATGTCATGTTGTAAGTTTGGTGATATAGTGCTTTAATTTCTATTTTTCTTTTTCTTTATAATCAATATAACTTTGAAAGAGATGTGTCTAATACAATTTAATGACAACTTACATCAAAATGAACTTTGAAAATCAGTTTAATAACTTTTGATAACTGAATTATCCAAGGTGACTTTACTATAGATATTTTAAGTGTTGAGATATATTCCATTTAAATGTTCCATTTAAATATTTTTGTAGCTATTTATTTCCACAGTATGATCTTGTTAAAAGAAACTAGAGAAAGCAAATATGGCTTGACCATTTAAAAATCAATAATTATAATGTGTTCTGTTGAATATTATCAAGATTTTTGTTCTTAAACAACTTAGGAACAAATCAGTTGAATTTTATGAAGACACAAAGTGTTCTATACTACATATAGCTATGATATCACTTCATATCTCACATATGGTGAATTGAAGTGCTGTCTTAAAATACGCCAACTCATTCATCACCTAAAATCAATGACTATGTTTTACCAGGTTGCATAGATAGTGCGCAAACAGAAGGTAAAAAAGAGTGTAGAATAAAGAGTTTTAGTGTTTTTTCCCCTTGCATGTAGAAAATCTATACACATTTTCTTAAGCTTTGTAAAGAAAATAGGCTTCTCAAAACTGGTTAAAACATCAACTTTTTAAAAAATATATCTTGTATGAAACAAATAATCATTTCCAAAGTATTTAGTAATGAGTTTGAACATTTAAGAACAATTAAGTTGGATGAGGTATGTAGGAAATTTTCTGTATAATCTCTTGAGACTAATTGTAGGCTGCTAGCTCTATCACAATTTGCTGAGTGTTTGCTTAGAACAATTGTTCCCTTGTGTAGTTCTTTTCTATTTTGTACAGTCTTAGGTCTCTACGAAAGTATTCTGCAAGGAGAGTCCTGACCTCATGTTCTGGGGTTACTGCCTCTCTGGGATTACTGCTACTACTCTCAGTAGGCTCTAACATTATTCTATAGCACAGATGCTTCTGTTTAATTTTCATAGCACATAGAAACTCCTCCTTTGTTTATGTGTGTATAAATGGTGGTAAGACACTCTCCCCCCCCCTTCTCTCTCTCATTATTTGCTTACTGTTAAAATGCCAGCCAAATTTTTACTGGGATTTTACATGTTTTAGATTTTATAGTGAAACACTCATAAAGTCATAAGGAGTAGTAAGACAGTACAGAGAATGTGTATTCCTGCCACTCAGTCCTCTTAAGTGGTACTATCTGAAGTAGAGAAGGCAAATTGACATAAGTGTCATGAGTAAAGAAACTGCAGAGCTCACTTTGATTTCACACTTTTTATGTGTTTGTTATCTTTTACTGTAGACCTGTACTGTCATTCCATGGTGTTTAATCACATAATCAGTTTCATAAAATCAACATTAAAATCAAGATTAGAACTGTCATTAAACAGTAACATACATGACTATTTTATAAAATAATCATGAATATTTCAAAGGCCTTTCTTGCATTGTACAGCAAATGAAACAAAGATATTAAAACTTACTAATCCTATCTTTCTGGGTTGTAATGCTGGCTACCAATTCTAACTGTGCCAATTATGTTTATTTGACATTAAGACATACACGAATATGTAACTCCTTCATTCTGTATACATGTTGTCCTACAATATTTATGGTTTCTTTGTATTGGCTATTGTTTTATTCCAATTCCTTCAGTGTGGTCAGCATAGTGGCAATATTCTATGTTGGCAAAGAGACTGTGAGTACTTTGTCTCTAGTATGAAATATCTTAACTTTGCCATTTAATTTTGTCTTTTAGAAAAACAAGGCAGAATGAGAATTAATTATACCATTAGATTTTCCAGGATATGTGATTCAATATGGAGCAGATATACTAATTCAGGAACTATATTAGCTTTTATTGTTTCCCGAAATGTTCCTTTTAGAATCCTCAGTCAATCATTTAGTAAATGATAGGACATCTGGATATCCTTTCCAACAGACTAATGATGATACCACCCAGAAAATTACAATGTATTTATTCTATTACATTGAAAATTAGTCTAGTATTTATTAATTCACATGCCACATCCCTACCTCAGATTCTGTGAGGGAATATAACAGAACTGTAATTTCTTTTCATGTCTCCAAGTGGTCAGGAGCTAAAGATTGAGATTTTAACGATCAAGATTTCCAGGCAATAGTTGATGTCACTAGGATAAAGTGAATAGTTTTGCTCAGTTCTTAGTATAGACCCACTGTTCACTTAATATAAAATAGATATTCTCTATTCCTCAAGGATCTTGAAATGTCATTAATGAGGCAAAGAACAGACATGGGTTGATTTCAGTTAATCTCCATCATATAATAAATGTTAAGATAATTTAGTGAAAGAGTAGTGAAAACTAGCAGTCAGTCAGTCAACACTGAAGCACATAATGTGCTACTTGACTTAGAGCCTTGATTTTCTGCTACTATTATAAGTCCTTAAGTTAGACTTACAGGTACATAAATGTTCTCAGTATTTAGGAGCCAGAAGCAGGGAGATCTCTGTGAGTTAGAGGCCAGACTGGTCTACATAGTAAGTACTAGGAAATCAGGGTTGTGATGAAAGCCATCTTTTAAAATTGTCATTTAAGAAGTTCATGCAAAGATTTTTGTTTTGTGACTTTGGAAACAAAGATAGATGTAAGGTGAATTGTGCAACTATGAAGTAATTATAATTTTTGAAAACAGAATTGCACTCTGTTGAAATTCTGGGAATATATTGGATTGAGACTGAGGAGCAAAGAATTAAGATGAATATAGTCTAAGTGGTCATATCAGTCTATGAAGAGATATTAACATGCAGTTATAGATACTTGGGACAAACCAAAATCTGCCAAACCAGAAAATGTGTTGCTAGTACTCAGTGAATCATAACTAGTGATCATTGTGATCATAAAAAGAAATAACTGACAGTGTAGATTATGGTAGGCAGTCATATATAGGAGTTACAGCAGTGGTGAAAGGCTAACTCTAGAGGACAAAGCACTGTAGAGTCTTAACAATTTTCATGCAGTGGAGATTATGCAGATTGATAAATTGCCTGAATACCCCCACATGGAAAGTTCTAAGATGTTACTGTTTCTCAGAACCTTGAAATGGGCTATAAATCAATGTCCAACTTGTCCTTCTAAGTCACTGAGCTAAGCAGTCAAGTGCCATGTTTACTGGACAGGTTAGTAGTGTCTCTGTGGAGAACATGTTTTACTACTTGGACTCATAGCTTTCCTTTATTGTTTTTTTTTTTTCACTCATACACACAGATACAAATGTTTGTGTGTGTGTGTGTGTGTGTGCACTGTGTGCATGTGTACACATATAATCTATACTGTTTGAATGATAATTTAGAGGTATTGAAGGAATTTCTTTAACTTTGTATCTTAAGCATTTTTGCACTGTTTTTGGTGTTATTTGATTGTTTTGTTAATGGCTATCAAATATTTGCTTTGATGTCATTGAAATTTACTGATCAGATGTGAGGAATTGCTGAGGAAGCAATTCATAGATCTGAATCTTTATTGTTAATTTTTATAGTATAACCTAGCATTCTAAATGGCTTTAGCATACTTAAGAGGCCGCAGTAAGCTATGTTAAAGTAACTTTCTAATCTTTGGTAATAATGCAGTAGATAAGAGAATATTATTTTCTAAATATCAGAAGAAATTGGAAGATCTTGTCATTATCTGCCAGAGAATTAGCTATATTAGAGAATGGCCAATTTTAAGAAATCAGTTTCTCACTTAAAGCTGACCCAGTGTTTTGAAACATCAGTCAATAATCAGGATGTCGTGGCTATTTTTTTAGAGCCCCCTCCGTCCTTACTGCTTGCTCATGTTTCCTTGTACTCTCCAGTAATTTGCTTCTTGAATATTTGTTTTCTTAACTTCAACTGACAACTGTGGAGTTTTTATTTTTTAAAAAGCATATATTGCCTAATAAAACAAACCTAAGTATAGAGGAAACACTGACCAGTTCCTTAGGAAATAAGGCCAACAGAGATCATTTACTATAAATGGATTCAGTTTTCTTTTATTCATTGGATATCACACTTGGAAATATGCCTGGGATACTACTTATGAGGCAGAATGAGAGAGCGTAGGATTGTAGCATTCTTCCAAATACAGGAAAGCAGATGTTTAAAGGCATACTTAAAAAGGTGGGTCAGTGATTATGAGCAGGTGCTCCTCTTCTAAGGCTCTACACTCAATTACGAGCAACTATATTGAGTAGTATACAACCTCCTGTAACTCCTCTGGCCTCTAAGTAGCAACAGCTGTATAGATACAAACACAGGCACACGTGCATATATTTAAATGAAATAAAACTAAAAACCGTTTAAAGGAATGTGTTTAAAACAAACATGTGCAGATTATTGATGGTTTTACATGCATGATTTCTAGTTATTCCCAACTCCAGCAAATTAATTATCAGAAATATCAAGTATTTAGAAATAAATTACATAGTGACATTTGTTAGAAAATTCCTAGTAGTTTATAGAGTCAATTGTTTCTAGTACTATTGATTCTAAACAAGTTTAGTATGCTAATTCCAATTAATATCCTAATTATAGGATGGTGTCCACAAACTAATGAATAAATTTCATATAAATGTTTATTTTTATCAATCTTGATTTATTCAGCTTATGCACATTGTGGTGATTGATGCAAATTAAATATTAATTAATATTAAATGAAGTATATATTTTAGTTGAAACTTAAAGTTAAATATTTGAATTAATCAAAAATATTCAACTGCTTTTGATTTGGTATACAGCAGCTTTAAATGGCTAATGAAGCATGCATGTAAATAAAAATTAGCAACTTATTAGAATGATTATGTGAATATCACTTATTTTCCCAAAGCATGATTTTTTTCAGACACATTTTATTACTGTTTTAAGAAACTATTTCCATATATGTGCATGTGGATCACTTTAGTCTTAGAGAATTGTTCATAAACATTGCTATGTTATTGCTGTAGCTTATAGAGCTAGTAGACTATAATTTGAAAAAGCTATACAAAAAATATCTGAAATGAACTACAGGGCTGGGAAGACAAAAGTGGTTGTTGATCTAGAAATAGGTTAGTTTTCATAAATATTGGATACTTAACTATGTCAGGCACCATGCCATTAGTGAACAAAACAAAAAAAGATACACACATTCTGCCCTCCTTGGGGTAGCAGAGAGTAAGTATTAGCCTTAAAACCTAAAAATAATTTATAATATGCTATACAGTGATAAATTGTGGAAAGCAAGTCGAATATCAAAGGAAGACCTTAAGCTTGGGTAGATTCTAACATTTACATAGAGTGTGCCATGCTATTTCAAACTGAGAAGGTAGTTTTAGTGAAGACCTGAAAGAAGGGAAAAAATGAATCTTGCTTTTATCTCATGAACACTCATTTTGACCAGAGGTAACTTTAAACATAGAACACTTAAAACATCTCTTTATCTGCTTTCCTTAGGAATTTATGTGATTTTGTTTTAGTATATAGAGTCAGAGAGATGTAGATGACATGAATGAGTTGATACCCCAACTGGAAAACCACTGTAATATTGTCTTCTTTCTCTCTGATTAAAACAAGATGGAATGGAGAGTTTTGTAGAGAGAAATCTGACATTGGTCTTTAAAAGATTGGTGGTGGGTTTGGGATACCAGAAGCAAGGGTTCAAGTTTCCCAGCAATTATAGTAATCCAAATAAAGAGGATAGTTACTGACTGAGCTTAGATTGGTAAGAAGGAATTCTGTTCTTGATACATCTAAATGTAGAAGCAACAAGAATTCTCTTGTGGACTGAATAAATGATATGACAAATACAGAGAATTATGAACGAGCCCAAAAGTTTCTGCTTCATTTCCTTGAAATGGATAAAATTACACTCAACTAAGATGTTAAAGACTATAGGTAGATTGGATATTTTCATCTTGCAAGGAGCACAGTAGATTTGGAAATGTATTATAATGCAGTAGTAATACTGAGCAGGAAAGTGAATCTAAAACTTGAAAGTTCAAAGAAAATATGTCCAAGTCAGACATTTAAATTTAGAAATTGTAGGCATAAGATAACCTTTACAGTCATAAAAAAACCTCAAGAAAAATAATTTCATGGGATAAAGGGTATAAGTATAATAGAAGACTTCTAATACTTATAAATTAAGGAATGGATCAAAATAGGAAAAAGAGAAAAGGAGTGACATGTGGGGTGGAGGGGATCGTGTGTGGGCATCTGAAAACATGAGGTTTTCTTTATAAAGTCTACATTTTGTGGGTGCATCACACTTTTTACTGCTTTTCAAATTATTATAATCCTAAATTTTAAACTAAGTAATAAAATGAGAAGTCAATAGTTTTTACACAGAGCATGTTGATGCTTCCAAAGAGTATTATATGAAAGTGGACAATTTAGTTCCAGAACATAGGGAAAGAAAGAAATCATAGGAAGAATACCAGACAGGCTATTACCTGAGTTAATCACAATGCTGAAATCCCATGTCAATTAATCTATTCTAGTTAGGCTTTAGAGGTTAAATTACTATCAAGATTTCTTAGTAGGGAAAAAAAAATATTGTGGGCATTTGTATCTGCAAGACCACATTAAATTCCTCCAACAATAAAATGTGGTTAGCATAGTATCTTGAAAAGGACTCTAATTGAGAGTCCAGAAACTTAAATTCTACCAAAGATTCTACTGCTGACTGATTGCATTAACTTCAAATCTATCATTAACCTCCTTGTGCCTCATTATCTTCATTTCACCAAATAAAAAAAATGAAATATTCCTCCTTCTCTACCTCACTTGGATGCTGTGAATTTAAATGTGTGAGAAGTGCTTGAGATGCATAAAATTTGATGGAGTGTTTTATTCATGAATTCAAGGCATCTGAAGTAATTTGACCATGAAGTTGCTTCCTTGCACTTTTTTTTTCAGTGATTCCATAATGTACCTACCCACTTATGCAGTCTGTTACCTAATCCCAAGAGGAAAACAAACACAGATATACCTTATAATAATAAGCATTCCATCTATTTCATTTTATATCCTTTTGTAACATTATTATTTACCTACTTGTTCACAGTATATTGAAAAACTGTACATAAAGCTTTACATATTAAATTCCATAAAAGGGCCTTCCATCTGTGTATTCTTCTGGCATGCAAAATATGCTTTTGTAGCTATAAACTCCATTGCTCTCTCAAATACTTGTAGTTACAAGGCATATATGTGCTTTTGTTAGTGTAAAATGAGGAAACAGAGACATAATACTTCCTGTTTACTCCAGTATAACATAAATCAGGGTCTAGTTTTGAATAAATCTCTTAACTTGCAGGGTAAAATAACATAATGCATATTTTGATCATTGGCTAACATTATTTTAGGTATGATGAATATTTATAAAATATACGTGGTAAAACAACTAGAGAACAGCCAAGTAATGATTTTGACATTATTAACTTTTAAACATGTTCTTGATCAGCATAGACGTGGCTTAAGAAACTCTTTGAGTAATACTTGATAACTTTTGTGTTTCTCAATGTAATAATCAAATCAAAATATTCTATATATAGCTACCATACAACTGTGAGCTTGCACCTTACCCATCCACACTCAGTTTCTTTATCCTTAAAGTGAAGTCAAAACTGAAAAAACCTATATTGAATGTGCCAGATTTTGTTTTAGTTGTTAGGTTGCATCAGGAAGAAAGCAAATGTTCTTGCTTCCCAGGATCTTATATGCTCTTGAAAGTGGTCCAGAGATTATAGATTATTGATAATGTTTATTTAGAATCAAAGGGCGAGCAATGTAGTAGAGTCTGTTATGCGAGGTTGAAGGAAAGGTAAGAGAAAAGGCAGAATGTGGAAACTTGAAAAACTGACTCTTGAGAAGGATATTGAATGAAAGGAAATAGATAAAGAACATTTCAGACAAAGGGAAAAAATCTGGGATCCTACCATCTTGACATATTTGATAAAAGGGATTAATGGAATATGCTACTAGAGGGGTTGCCTGACAAAAGACGAGGTGAAAAATCATCTGATTAGGGTCACATTCCAGGACATGGTGAACAATTTGGGGTTTAAAATATATTACTTATTATAAAGATATATTAATTGCACATATTAACATAGTACATATTTTGTGTACTAATCAAATCCAAACATTTGTCATTTACTTCTTAAATGCGTATAATATTTGTATTATTTTCTTGTAAACTTTTACTAAATACAGAATAGCTTATTGTGAACTTAAATCATCCTTCTGAGGGTATGAAATTCCATAGCAAACATTCTCTATTTAATTGTGTTTTAGTAGTCACTATACAAACTCTGCTTTTCCCTGCTGCTTTCTTTGTTCTTGAATGCTAACAATAATTATTCTAAGCAAACAATGACTGTTTTTGCTTCTAAATATGAGTGGGAATAAGCAATCACTTGTCATCTGTTTCTTGTGTCTTGATTAATTTTATTAAGGTGTCCTTTGCTTCAATCACTCTTATTTCCAATAACAAAATTTCATTTTCCATGGCTAAATAATATAGCATTGTATATCCCATATTTCATTATCCTTCCACCCATTCATAGGTATCTGTATTCATTCTTTCTGTACTAGTACTTGAAATAATACAAACCTGCTACAGCTTGATTTTATTTCCCAGAAATGTGATAACTGGATCATATAGTGTTATCTTTTTATTTTTTACCTTTTTTGAGGTACCTCATATGATTTTTCATAATTTTTAAATAAACAATTTCATAATAATGATTCTAGCTACAACTATGTGCCATTTTCACTTTCAGTCATATTTTGCTGATAACTAGTGATACTTAGCATATTTTAATTTATTTGTTTATATTTATCATTGTGAAGGTGCTTGTTTAAATAATTTTACATTTCTTAACTTTTGTTAGGATTGTGTGTTCCTTAAATATTCTGGATATTAACCTTTGGTCAGATCAATTGCTGCAAACAATTTATCTCACTTTGTGCTTATTTTCTCATTGTTTTTGTTGTTTTCTTTGATACATTGAAGCTTGTTAGATTTATGTAATTCTATTATATATAAATTACCTTTTTTTGCATCCAGTGATACTAAGATCCCAAACAAACAAATTATGTGTAGGAATATGTTAAAATATTTTCTATATGTTTTATTTTAATTTTCTAATACTTTTTACTTTTAGGCCTTCAGCACATTTTGAGTAGTTTTGTTGTTTTTGCTTTATCTAGCTAAATATTGACATCAGGTTTAATCTTTTTTCTTGAAGACATTTGATTTTTAAAATATAAAGTACAAAGTGGAGTTTTATAACAGGAGATGGATAAAGGATGATTTGTTTAAATATATTTGTTCCATAGGAGCTTGTATTAGATTTTATACAGATGGGTGAATTTTAAATATAATTATATATTTGTAACATATATTTATTTAAACTATACATGTATATTATGTATTATACTTAATGACCATCAAAGATAAGAAGACAAATTTTACCCATTAATAATTCTAAAAATGATAGTAGTAATGATTTGTTTGACCATATTTCCCTAGCATCTGAATATCTATATTTGACCCATAAATCCCAAAGTATATGCATCAAATACCATAATCTTCTTTTATTTCTATAACAGTTACTTAGTGGAGTTTTGAGGGATAAGGAAAATTGCCCAGGCTTCTGTGTCAGCCTTCAATATCCTCACCTTCTTGTTAGAAATTCCATGTAATATTATGTCAGTAAAGACTTTCCTGACATAGATGTCACTGGGACCTTAAAGAAAAGAGCATAGCTAAAACATAACAAGAACAAGCCCACTTGTTCTAAAATCTGAAAGGTCTCTGGGACCATTTTTTTTTTGGAATGACAATAAAAGACTAGAAAAACGGATACTCAAATTTTTGACAATCTAACCAATGTTTTAAAAAGTAAAAGTATTGTGTTATAGCTAACAACTATCTGGAACTGTTCCTACTTCCTAATACCTATCCTTGGAAATAATTCAGCCTCCTGGGACACCAAATAAGAATCCAGGGAAATAAAGTTGGAAGTAAAATTTTGAAATGTATGTACATATAATTTCAGTGAACCCTTAGATTCTGTAAGAAGGCTGGTTGAACTGGATGAGGTTCCATGTAGCAAGTTTATTTGTCTGTGTCTTTCATCACGAAGAACTCTATTTTGCTTCAGTAATTATGCTAGCCTTTAAATGAAAAAGAGGATGCTGTTAAAAAGACATTCTCATGGAGCATTGGTAAAGCATCATTCAGATTGTTATGTCATTTGGACCATATCATAACAAGTATCAAATGTAGACAATTACTGCCTGGCTTTATGATTTTGTAATAAAATAGTTAATTATATGACTTTTCCACTTTTGCTGGATGCCTACATGGCATTGCCTTTTATAGTAACCCAACAATGGTGGATTAAAAATCTTGAGACTTAGCATCATTTCTTTTTATTGCTGCTTAATGAGTTCCACTGTAACAAGGTCTAAGCTAAATTTATAGCTTAGATATTACTTTCAAAGTTAAAATATATACTAATTTTAGTATAGAACTCA
Organism: Mastomys coucha; assembly: GCF_008632895.1. NCBI lineage: Eukaryota > Metazoa > Chordata > Mammalia > Rodentia > Muridae > Mastomys > Mastomys coucha. The sequence continues at coordinate 85,608,715 of NC_045030.1, forward strand.
AAAGGTGGATGATACTTCCAGATATCTGCAGTACTTTATAAACCCTTCCTTTTTATCTTTTCTGTAAATTGCTAGGTCTGGGGCATATTAGATGATATTAACTGTCAGAGTGATTGAACTACATAATATTACATTAAGCTTTTGTTTTATTTCCTTTAACTTATAGACTTTATGCTTCAACATCTCTCATAAAGACTTGGGCATTTTAAAGTATTCTTAGTGCCTGGTGCCTTGCTAATTGGCAAGTCGTGGGACTTGACATAAAAAGGAACTATAAAGGTTAGAAGATAGATGAGTTTAAACCCTGAGTTCCAATTGCAGTTTGGTCTGTCTCAAACAGATTTTCTTTAAAATGATGAATGTGAATGTTGAAGGGTGATAAATACCACCCGTAGGCTTTGGAGCCTAAATGTTGAATTTGACACTCAGAGTTTAAAGGCTTCATGAAATTTTCTCTAAAACTAATGTTCAAGCAATTTGGGTTTTACAGGCAGCTAAGATGTTTGAATGATGTAATTATTTTCAAAGTGTAACCATAAAAATCTATGTTCAGAGAATTGGTACTTTGCATTTATAGAAAAGAATGTAAATGTCAACTGCTTAACTCTTTGGAATATAGTTTTAAAACTTATATATCAACTTATTACTATTTAATTCATGATTTTGCACAACAGACTATATTTAGCAAAGATATATTTTATTTATTTTATTTTATTTTTTTTACTTTACTCCTCTCATGCACTATATCCAGACTGCAGTTTCCCTCCCTCCATTCTTGCCAGTCCCATCCTACATCTTCTCTCTTCCCCAGACCAATTCATACTCTATTTCCTTTGCCTCCTATGAAATTCTACCATACATGTCCTACCAAGGTACAGTAAGACTGTACATAAATGCTCACATCAGTAAGAGCAATGCAAAGGAAAATATATGTATGAAGGCCATTTAGTTTTTCTCTTTAGACTACTTTTTGGCATTTATAAGATATATTTCAGAGGAATCTTGTACTCATTTTGTAAACAAACTTATTTTTTCCTGTTAAATATCACTTTGTTTAGTGGGGTCAACATCACAAAATGTAACAGTAGTTTCTTCTGAAAATTCTGGTACAAATTTTTGTTTCCCAGTGAAAATAATAAATATTGAAAGGGGTATCTGTGTAAGGAAGTGGAAAGCAAATTACCAGTTACCGTACAGGAGAATTGCCTATCTTCAGTATGTTTTGCATTGTATGGTAATGGTTATAACTAAAAGGAAAAAGTGGATCATCTTTGTTTTCATTGAAAGGATGGACAATGCACATAACTAGCTCTCTTGAGCAATGTGATTGTGAACACATGTCTTTTCATTCATGTTCCAATCAGCTTCTTACTATCACAGCTCATAATTGCAGGTTCTAACAAATGTGGAACACTCTGAAGAAGGAGAAGGAGGAGTAGGAGAGGGAGGAGAGGGAAGAGGAGGAGGAGAGGGAAGAGAGGGAGAAGGAGAAGGAGGAAGAGAAGGAGAAAGAGAAGGAAGAGGAGGAGGAGGAGGAGAGAAGGAGGAGGAGAGGAGGAGCAGGAGCAACAGCAGCAGCAGCAGTAGCAGCAGCAGCAGCAGCAACAAAATTACTTTGAAAACTACCTTAGATACAAATTGTCTAGTCTTTTGAGTATTTTTACAAAGCTGATGCATTTTTTTATGTTTTCTTGTTAAAGATAATATGTTGATCAGAGTAATGTTAAGCTTGTATATGTTGTAAACAAAAACCCAGCTGGATAAGTTACAGAAATCTCCTTTTAATCCGTATTAAGTGAGCTCTCTTCTGATTTGTGGAGAGGTGACCTAGGAGCTTTAGAGGAAGAATGAAGTATGAGGATCCTGTTGGCTCAATACAACCAGAGAAGTAAAGTAGAAAAAAAAATGCCAGCCAGTGTAAATGAGATTAAGCCAGAGATATCTGCTGGATAGCAGTTATCAAAGATCAGATTTCCCAGTGTAGGTTAATGCCAGGGAAGCAGGAGTGGGTGGGTTAGTGAGCAGGGGGAAGGAGGATGGGGATTTTTGGAGGGGAAATGAGGAAAGAGGATAAAATTTGAAATGTAAATAAAGAAAATATCTAATAAAAATAAGGTTTGAAAAAATTGAAGTTATACATTCTTAAAAAAAAAAAAAAAATTCCACCCTCCTACTTGGACTGGGAAAAAGAGGCCTTATCTTTCTTGCTGATTATATTCCAAGTGGATAACTCTCAGGTCCTTAAGAGACTTCTGAGTTTGAAAGAAATACATGTTTACAATTTGAAACCTTTTTAGTTTTTTTTAATGGCATGCACATTTTGTATTCCAAGTACAAGAAAGGTAAGTCTGGCTAACATCAGGTGTATGTCATCTAGGAGAGAGATTCAATTTTACTGTAGAGCCGACCTTTCTTAAGAAGACACTTTAATATGGGCAGGCTACCTTCATCCTAAGGACATGACCTATAAGCTTCTAGAAGTCATTCTAGAGTTTGTTCATCTCTCTAGAAGGTTCTGGAAGGATTTGTCATGTGCCAAAAGGTCTGCCTTTATCAAGGTTGCATTTCTTAAATTTTTATACAGAACTTGCTGATACCACTTACTTTTATTCCCTAGAATAGAATAGGATTGATGAACACTGCACACAAGAATAAAGTAAATTTGTAGAAGTAAATATATGTATACTGATCAAAGAATGGGTGTGATTTTTTTAAATAAGTTGCCTCACTTAAAATGTAATTTAATACACTTAATATCCAAACTTCGTAGGTAACAAAAAACAAAACAAAACAAAAACCTGCAAAAAATGACCAAACAAAACAAAACAAAACAACAACAAATCAAACCCTTACGGTCTTGGTAAATAACTTGGCTCAGAATATACCTCAATATCATATAATGGTATAAAATCATCATTAGAAAACTTACAACTTTGCCTTCTATTCTCAAAATCTTTAAGAGTTAATAGAAATTTCTCACCTCTACACTGTGGTACAGGCAAGGGTTTCTATATTTTGGATGTTAAACATATCAGACTGCCCCTCTTTCTCTTTTATGTGAATGTCTTAATTATGCCTTCATGTCAAGTGAACTATTAAATTAATTTTACTACATTATAAACATTTGGTTAAGATTTACATATTTAAAAGCATCAAAACCCCAGAAACTCCTGCTTTAAAACCTTGCTGCTACAGGATAATTTTCAGCAAAGGTTTAACTGTCAAGCATCCAGAATTTCTAACATTGTTCTAAAGATGGAAGTGTGGGTGTTTGAGCCTTGGAAATAGCTGTTTATGTCTATCAAGTGAAGATTAATGGCTAAAGTGCTATCTCTGTCAAGTCTACCGAAATCAACTTTTGCATTGCTGTGTCTTACATTATTTTACCTATTTCACTTAGATGGCTAATGTCATTTTCTCTGGCACCACTGTCTAGCACTTTTGCAAAACACACAAAATGGTATGCATAATTGTTGGTTTATAAAACACATTTGCAATGTTCTCCACAGCTTCTGTTGGGATTGAAAGGGTCAGTTTTCTATAATCTTCTCTGGCACTGACTCAAGATCAACTTTACTTTGTTCTTAACCATACAGCCTTCTTAATCATGACTGTGAACTTGCCACTTGGTTGAAAGTCATTCATATAAGGGATCTGATTTAGTTAGAATTTCTGTTGCTGTGAGAAAACAATGACAACTAAGAGAAATGCTTTATTTGACTTACATGTCTCTATCTAAGTCTGATACTGAGGACTATCATGGAAGGAACACAAGCAGAGCAAAAACCTGAGAGCAGGAACTAAATAAGCTAGCATGGAGAAATGCTGATTATTGGTTTGTTCCACATGGTTTACTCTACTTGCTTTCTAATATATTCCAGGATCACTTGCTCAGGAGGGGTACTACTCCCAGAGTTTCAGGCACACTCATATCAACTATTAATCAAGGAAAAGTAACTACAGACTTGCCTGCATGCCAATCTAATGGAGACAGTTCCTCAATTACAGTTTCTTCTCAGCTTATGACATGTTGACATAAAGCCAACTCACACAGAGTCACACAAAATAATAATCAGGAGTTTTTAGACATGAATGTGAATCACATTCATCAGGATGTTAGGATAGTTCTTTGAACTTCAATTTAGAAGTTCTAGGAATTTACCTAGACATGAGATGGCGTTTCAATATTTATATCTTTAATTAGAGCATAGGTGGTTGTGATGAAACTAATATATGGATTATAAATAAGTATATAATTATGTTGTTAGAAAATTTAACTACAGTCAAAAAACTTCTTCCTCAGATCTACTTTGTAGAACTAATATAAGTCAAGTTAACCATGTAAGAAACCAAGAAACCTGTATTTTTTTTGTTTTTGTTTTTTTGTTTTTTTGGTTTTTTGGTTTTTCGAGACAGGGTTTCTCTGTGTAGCCCTGGCTGTCCTGGAACTCACTCTGTAGACCAGGCTGGCCTCGAACTCAGAAATCCGCCTGCCTCTGCCTCCCAAGTGCTGGGATTAAAGGGGTGCACCACCACCGCCCCGCTCGACTGTACTTTTTTCATGAATCTCCCTTACTGTGAATCATTCCTTCAAGTGGCCTGGCTCTACTACTTCACCCTTTTCCTTTCCTTTGTACCTATGTTTGTATCTACTACTACTCTAGTGGAAGTAGCCATCACTTCTTATTAAGATTAGCAATGTAAGTCCATAACATGGTCCTTCCCTACCCTCTAAACAGTTCTAGCTACAAACAGAATCTTCAGAAATCTATGTCATCAGCTTAACGAAATTTGATCAAACACAAAGAGCATTCTGGACAATTGCTTATCCCATTCACTGGACTCTTCTTTTCCAACTAATATCATCCATTTCAGAAATACAATGTACTATGTATGCTATTGGCACAACTCAATTCTTGCTTCTTAACGTATTTTATTTTGTAAGAAAAGTTTTATTTTACATTATCTGTATTCTGTTCTCATAATACCTCTTAAAAAACAGCCTTATCAAATAAGATACTTGAAACAAAAAAAATAGTAAACATACATATCACACCAAAAGAAAATCTACTTTTGTCTTTTTTTACTCTTCAAATAATTTAGTGTAACCTTGATGCTTGCCTAGAACAGGTCTTTGAGAAAATTTTATTGAGCTGATGTAAACAATTTATAAACTATTTTCTGATATGTATTGAATAGTGAGCTCTCCTTTGAGGTTTATTTATTAGAGCTTTGGATCCATATAAACTTGAACAAAGTTTTACCCTAAATTATAGTCCTAAGTAGTAGAAATTCCTTTGTATGTCACTTCTTAGAAGAGCTAAACATTCTGAGACATGGTATTTGGTAGAAAAGAAGAGCCCACCAAATGGAAGAATTAATTCTTCAGACTGCACTTTGTGTTTGTGTCAACCTTTGACCAAATTTGAGTAGACCAATAACATATAGATAGTAGAACAATGCTAGAATTTTAGTGTATTTGTGTGCTGTGCAGCTAGAACTGTTTACTGGGTAGGGGCAGAAATATATTATGGATTTACTTTAATAATCTTAATAAGAAGTGATGGCCACTTCTACTAGAGTAGTAGATACAAATATAGGTATAAAGGTAAGGAAAAGAGTAAAGTGGTAGAGCCAGGTCACTTATTTGAAGGAATAATTTATGGACAATAAGAAAGATACAGGAAAAATCTAGGCTTCATACGTATAATTGTAAAAGAAGTTATTATAAAATTTTCAAACACAAAAAGAAAAGTGAAAATTCTGCCAACTTCATGGGATGTGTTGTTATGAATAATGAAGCAGAACTCAAAGTAAGGATATTGCACCATGCCTGCTATACTCTAAATACTCAATAAATAGTTATGATTGGTATTGTATTAAGTATTTCTAACATTTTGTAAGCTACTAGGTGTGTATGAGGAGCTCAGTGAACAGACTATGCTTAATGTCTATTTACCAAATATTATTTTTCTCTCAAACTAGTCTTTCAGTATCATATCACAAAATTTCCATATTCTGTTGATCAGTTCTAGGTGAAAAGTCAAATGGTGAATTTAAATGTTGAAGTTAAAAATACACTATTAATTACATAGTATATCATATAGTTTCTACTATAAAGATTCATGTGTGTAGTCTATTACCTTTAGAATTCATTCATTTCAACAAACATTGTTACTTTACTGTGCCCAATCTGTGAGAGTTAAACAGTGTCATAAAATGACCATGATTTCTTAGAAGCTTTATGTATAAATTTCACACAAACAGCCATAAATGATGCAGCAGTAAATCTAATCTAGTTTGTACATATAAAGGTTATATATGTATTAGAGAAATACAATTAATTTGGAAAACATTGTTTGCTTAAGTATTCCTTTTTGAAATTTTCATTTTTTTATGGAAAGCACAATGGTTGTCTTTTTGGCATATGTAGAATTTTCCCTTACAGTGAAGAACATTGTTCTCCAAGCATGGTTCCCAGATCAGTATTACTCTTGAGATGTTACAGAGGTGAATTTAGGGGGCCTGCTAAAGATTTTCTGGATCCAAAATTACTAGAAATTGGGTGGGTATATCTCTGAGTATGCCCACTACATCATTCAGATTCAGTCTGAGGTTGAAAAAAATCCACAAGAATCAAAATGCATTAATTAATAAGATGAGTTTGCCTCATTAGCATCAATTTTAATCTTAAAATTACATATCATGACAAGAAAATCACCTGTTTTTACTTCCCCATTTCTGTATGTATGTGTTGTGAATATGTAGAAAAAAGACACCCATTTTCTGTGAAACCATGGAGAATTGAGCATATCTTTTGTAAAAGTAGCTCACCTGTTATGAAAGTTTCAAGCTTTTTCTTCACTGGTTTTAATTAGTAGACTTTAATACTGAGGTATTTTAATACTGAGGTATCTTTATATGTTATAGAATAAAGAGGTGAATGCTGTTTCAATTATAGACAATAATTCTACTTAGTATGAGAAAAAATTATCAGTTGTGTATATTTAAATAGCCCTCATTTATAAACATCACCATTAATGTCTGCCTGAAAGTTTTACCTTATTTTTGTAGAGAAGAGCAAATTGGCTCACATAAAACAATCTAATTTTCTACAAATGTACAGTTTATTTATTCAGAAGCATTTAGAGAGTTATAAGATGGCAGTACTATTATGATAATAAATTGGAAATGATTAGAAGGATAGGTGGGTAACAAGGAATTTCACTGACTGGAGTAGTAAATGCTTGGCAGAGAAGACAGATACTTAAAACAAAACAATAGACATCATATATCAAAGTTCTATGGTATAAACACTATTCTCCCATATTATTTTACTTTCATAATTCACAGTGTGTAAAATAGGCTCTTAAGAAATAAATAAGCAGTAGACAAATTGTTAGGTGAATATGAAAATTATCCAAAGACATTATACATTGTGGAAGATTATTATGAACAATGTGTTAGAGGAATAGTGAAGAAATAACAAAAGTTGACTAGAGAAGTAAAGAAAGGTATTTCAAAAACATGAAGAGCATTACAAGTTGAAAAGACTGAAAGGAAACTTGATGGTGAATTAGGATGTTCACAATCCTACTTAAAGACTTGAAGAAGAGGACAGAAAAAGAAAGTTAGTGCATGTTGTATTTAAGTGAAGAGGAAAGAAGATTAAAAGACAAAGGTTTGGGGAGGAAGAAGTAGGAAAATGCCTAGGACATTAGGCATTAGATGTAGGCATTTGGATATAGGCTACACAATTGCCATCAGCAGAACACTCTTCCGAATCAGCTAGATGTCTTGTTAAAGCTCTAAGTCTTCCATTTCTCCTTAGACTATGTGGCAATGAGTTAACCTGGATAGTCTACATTTTGTTAAATGGCTGTCCCAAGCTGATTTATCGGCATATCCGTTTATCAACCCATCTCCAGGCCAGGCCTTTGTTTATCATATCAGAATCAGTAAAATAGTTTGTTGTACCATATTTATACCAAGTAAGTGTGGAACTGTCAAGAATTTTCATGTTTATCAAGATTTTAGAAAATATAGGTCATTATCATCTTATTCTACTAGCAGGTGATTTCATTCATCCTGATTTGAGAATACCTCTTTAAACAGCTTAGCCTATATATTAGAAGAAATTCCTGGAGAAACATTAAAGCCTAAAGACAATAATCTAGTTAAGCATATCCAGCCTTACCAAGGAATTGGGCTTAGGATGTGTCACAGAGAATGAATGAAATACTGGGCCTTTGTTCTCTGTTTGTTGTAAGGAAATCAACAGCCCTTAATCCTTACTTCAAAGTGATAGGACTAAAATCAAGTGAATTGAAGAAACCCTAAAACATGTTACTTAATTTATTAGTCCTTCACCACATCACCATGGTCTTTGTGGTCTTTGGAGTTTTGCCCTTTGCCTTTTTTTTAAACCTGCCTCTCACCAGTGAGACTGGAAGAACAGTTAGCACACTTTTGAAAACTTTTCTTCAAAATAAAGAGTTATGGAAAAAATTAGTTACCAGATTTATCAAGTTTTAGACACAGAACCTTCTTTCCATCCCCTCACTTACCTTTGGCAGTCTGGCAGTCTTCAGGAAACAGAAAGAACATGAGAATTGAGCAAGCATCTTACTTTTTAAGTCAGGGCCAGTGCCATCACCTGTAGGTGGAAACATCAGAAGCAGGAATGATGAGAATAACCCACTGGGCTGAACCAAGATAAAGAGCTGTTAAAATATAATATCAACCCTTCAGCTTCTGTCCCCTAAGTGTGAATACTTACATTTGTACTGATTAGGAAGCAAGGTAAAATGCCTCTTTGTGAAAATTATACATTTTCTTGACTTATTGATTATTTTCATATCTTGTGGTATTATTTCCAAATGTATTATACATAACTACCATTGATATCACTGCAGTCTGGGAAAGAACAAACATTTACATAGCTACACTTGACAAAGAAAGGGGACTTCCAAACTTCATACATTCTGTATAATTCATTAATTACTAAATACTATTCATATGCCCAGGCTTGTTTCCTACCTAGTGTACTAGATCCATTTGTAATGATGATCATAAATTCTAATATAAATGTCACAATGTGACTGCAGTTTGGAGCCAGGCAGCCAGATTTTCAGAAATTTGGTTTGTTCTATCATTGTGAAGCATGTATAAATTAGCAAGGAAAATGTTTGGTTGCTATTAATGTACATTTCATGCCCATCAATCTTGTATGGGTTGCTAATCAGCCAGTGTGGCTCATTAACCACCTCAGAGTATCAGAATACAATTCCAAGTCATCCTGACAATTGGAGATATTGCCAACAGAATTTGTATGAGTCCGGTTACATTAAATGGAAACAAGAAGCCTTAAGTCTTGATTACAAGGGGAATTAATAATGGAGTTTACAAGATCCAAGGCAAGTTCACTTAAAATCATTTCCCCCCTTTCCCCTGTGTTCACAAAACTTTAGAAATTCATTCTAACCCTCTAGACACTTGTCCATGCTTCATATGTGGGGAATCAAAAGACAATTTATTCAAGGGTAAACTTTTTACCCCTTAAATTCCATTATCCATTGTTTCATGCTTTAGAAATTGAAAAAACACCCTCATTCTAAATAATAACAGGTGTGAAATAGGTGAAAAAAACATATCCTTAATTTTATTAGTGAAAGTGGTGTGAAGTCAATCACCAGCCCTATGGAAACTTGCCAGATTAAGAGAGTGAAGAAACAGACAGACAAGAAAAACAAGAATTTTTTTGTATAATGTGACACTGATAGATACAAACCAGGCTATATTCCAACAAGATTTTCTAGGAGTCAAAAGACCTACCCCTCTACCTATCTTCCATGCTTGATAGAGGGCTTGGAACTAAAGGTGTTGATAGGTAAGTTTTCTTCCTTGTGGGCACGAATTAGTTCAGAAAGTGTCAGATGAAAGAACAAGGGAATTCTGCACACATGAGTACTTTGTTCACACTAGGAAATATTGAGGAATGAGAATTGACTTATGAGAATCTGGTCTGGTTCAGCTCTAGTTTAGAACCAAGATTAACACAAAATCATACTATGAGCTCTTGCATTGTTTACCATGGAAAGTTCAATATACATATATTCACCTTGCAAATAGAGGGGCCTTAACTTAATTTGCTGCTGGGTAACTGTCAATTCTAGAGGGCCAGGGAACTTTAATCTCTGCTTTAATCTCTGAGGGTCTTGACACTGTGGAAACACCTGGGGAAATTCTTTTCACAAGAATATACTTTTATAGTTTCTAATGAGGTAGCAGTGTGGTCAAACCTAAGATTTCACTTTGAGCATATATGCGGGCTGGAGAGATGGCTCAGTGGTTAAGAGCACTGACTGCTCTTCTAGAGGTCCTGAGTTCAAATCCCAGCAACCACATGGTGGCTCACAACCATCTGTAATGGAATCTGATGCCCTATTCTGGTGTGTCCGAAGACAACCACAGTGTGCTCATATACATAAAATAAAATAAAATAAAACACGTGTATGAACATATATATAAGTCATAATAATGATCATCTTCTAGAAATCACATTTTGAGAACTAATCCTCTAGGGTACATCAACTAACAAACCTTCATAGTGTTTTTTGGAAACACTCTACTTGCTAGAACTAGTTTTAGCAAGTGATATCTTATTCCTTCCACAGACTGGCACTGTTATTTTTAGGAGAAGGAAAGTCAACTTGGAAGAGTTAGTGGTACTTTTTATACAGTTAAAAGAACATAAGCATTTATGTTAAGAAAAGGTACAGAATAATAGATCATCAGCCTCCTTCTGTGTTAATAAACTTAAATAGTAAGCTTTACTACGAATATAGTGCTCTGTACTTATACTTACTTTTCCCCGATTAATAATATAATGGATGGCTTTTCCATAAGTATAATGTTAGGAGAAGGACTTGTAAATAGCAGAGCTATGGGTTTGAGTGCCAGAAAGTTAGTATACTAGGCTCTAACACACTATAGTTATTTTTAAAACATCTATTTTATAATTATATATATTTAGATGAGTTCAAAACAAGGAAACAAAATAAATGCAGTTATAGTCTTTTGAGTGGCCTATATCCAAGAACTCAGGGCCTTAAATGTATATCTCTGAGATGTACTCAGAGGCACTTACTGCTGTGACATTAGTAGGTATTTTTTTAATTATTCATTTTATTCATTTACATTTCAAATGATATTCCCCTTCCCAGTTTCCTCTCCACAACCTTCCCAATCCACATCCCCTCCACTTTGCCTCTATGAAGGTACTCCTCCACCCAGTCATCTACTCCTGTCTCATTGCTCTAGCATCCCCCTACACTGGGGCATCAAGCCTCCACAGGACCAAGGGCCTCCCCTCCAATTGATACCAAATAAGGCCATCCTCTGCTACATATTTAGCTGGGTCCATAGATCCTTATATATGTACTCTTTGGTTAGTGATTTAGTCCCTGGGAGCTCTGGGCAGGGTCCAGTTGATACTGTTCTTTTTATGGGGTTCTAATCCCCTTCAGCTTCTTCAGCACATCCCCTAACTCTTCCACTGGGGTCCCCCGGCTCAGTACAATGGCTGGCTGTGAGTATCTGCATCTGTCTTAGTGCTGGCAGAGCCTCTCAGAGGACAGATATACCAGGCTCCAGTATGAAACCATATCTTGGCATTAACAATAATGTCTGAGTTTGGTGTCTGCACATGGGATTGATCCCTAGCTGTGGCGGTCTCTGTATGGCTTTTCCTTCAGTCTCTACTCCATTTATTTTTTGTCCCTGCCTTTACTTTAGACAAGAACAATTCCAGGATAGAAATTTTGAGATGAGTGTCCCCATCCCTCAACTGGTAGCCATGCCTATCTACTGGAGCGGGTCTCTATAGGTTCTCTCTCCCCTTTGTTCGGTATTTTGACCAATGTCATTCCTGTTGGGTCCTAGGAGCCTCTCATACCCCCGTATCTGGGACTTTCTAGTAGCTAGTGGCTAATAGCTAGTAGGTATTAATAGCTATATTTTAAATTGGTCTACCAAAAATTCTGAGGTTCTGTCTATCTAAAATTTGAGTTACCAGATAAGAAGTGAGAATTAAGTAATTTTTGAACTCTCCTATCTTACGTCCATATGAAAGATGTCAATTCAGAGACATCTGAAAACAAACTAATTGATCAAATATTCTCTCTTTCCAAGCACATTTCTTAAGCATCCAGAAGACAACCTTATACTCCATTGTGATAATATGATATATTATATGCATAAATGATAGCCTACTAAATTGATATAGTATTCACTGTTTTTTCAAAATGTCTTCAGGAATTCTGTGCTTATTTTACATAGACACTACTTTCAATGGAAAAATTTAGACAAGGATGTAGGAGCACTTGAATAGCAATAGAAGATTTATGAGGGGGCTTAAATAGCTTCACTTGTTTAGATGGTACTCTTCCAGTTTACTGTATTTGTGGAAACCTACGATCTGGGATCCTTATAAAATGAGGGTCATGCATACTATTTTTATCTTTCTGGGTCTAGATTAACTCACTTAGGATGACTTGTTTTCAAGTTGCATGAGTTTGCCTGCAAAATTCATGATGCCATTTTTAACAGTAGAGTAATATTCCATTGTGAAAATGAACCACATTTTCTTTATCCTTTATTCAGTTGAGGAATATCTAGATTATTTTTAGGCTCTGGATATAAATAAAGCAACAATGAATGTGATGGTGCAAGTGTCCTTGTGGTAAGATGGAAAATCCTTTGGGTATATGCCCAAGAGTTATATTGCTGGATCCTGAGGTAGATCTATTCTCAACTTTCTGAGGTGGGCCCGGGGACTGTGGGATGCATGAATCTGAGTCCTAGCCCATCTAAGTTCTAGCGCTAGTCCTTCATACGAGTCCAAGTCCTTCTTCTTCTCCCAGTCCTCTATACAAAGTGAAAAGCATGCTTAAGTAACATACAACAAGCAGGGCAAATTATATGAGTCAAGATTAAAACCTCCTAGTCATTGCCCCCAGCAAGAACCAGAAAATTAGCATAGGAATATCAAAATGCCTCAACAGGGAGGGCTCCACTCCTCTTCCTCCTGCTTCACACCTAGCTACCAGACCCTACTGACTCATATAATTTGCCCTGCTTGTTGTATGTTAAGCCTGCTTTTCAATTTGTATAGAGGACTGGGAGAAGAAGGAGGACTTGGACTCGCTTGCAGGACTAGAACTTAGATGGGCCAGGACTCAGATTCATGCATCCCGCATTCCCCCGGGCCCAGAGCGCTTGGGCCCAGGGGGATGCAGTACCAGTCCTGAGGAGATAGCTGCTGTTTTAGACCCAGCATGTTTCAGATAGCCTCAGATGTACCTCAACTATTGAGCTGCCAGATTTTCCATCTCTCTTTTGCAATGACTGTAAGTCTGATGCCATTTTTAAGAAATACATTTAGATCCTATACTTCATGTGTCCTCTCTACCATCATTTCTTCGCCTATGCCTTGTCGACCTGACTAGGACCCCATTTCTCCCGCGGGTTGAGGGAGGCCCAGATCGGTCAGCCCGTGGCACTGAGGAACCACAACAATGATTTCCAAAGCGGTTGTACAAGTTTGCAATTTCACCACCAGTGGAGGAGTGTTCCCCTTGCTTCACATCCTCCCCAGCATGAGCTATTACTTGTGTTACTGATCCTAACAATTCTGACAGGTGTAAGAAAGAATCAAAAAGTACTTTTGGTTTGCATTTTCCCGGTGACTGAGGTTGTTGAACATTTCTTTAAGTGTTTCTCAGACATTTGAGAGTCCTCTATTGATAATTATCTGTTTAGATCTGTATCCCATTTTTATTTGGATTATTTTTAATATTTTTTTGTTATATTATAAATATTCTTTTTCTATCTGGTATGGATGTCACAAAAATCTTTTCCTATTTTGGATGCTGCCTTTTTATCTGAATGGCATTATGTTCCCTGCCTCTTTATAGAAGATTTTCAGTTTCATGAGGTCTCATTTATTAATTATTGATATTAGAACACTGCCTATACCTTCAGTGTTCTGTTGAAAAAGTTGTCTCCTGCACCAGTGCATTCAAGGTTATGCCTCACTTTCTCTTCTGTCTGGTTAGATGTATCTGGTCTGATTTTGAGGTTTTTTTTCCACTGTGATTTGAGTCTTGTGCAGGGTGAAAAGTATAGCTTTATTTAGATTCTTCTACATGCTGACATCCAGTTTAATGAGAACCATTTGTTGAAGATGCTGTTTATTCCCAGGACGTATTTCTGGCTTCTCTGTAAAAAAAAAAAAAAAAAAAAAAAAAAAAAAAAAAAAAAATCAGATGTCCATAGGTGTATGGGTTTGTGTCTAGGACTTCAATTTAGTCCCATTGTTCAATAAGTCTGATTTTATTCAAATACAATGTAGTTCTTATCACTGTAGTTCTATAATACAACTTGAAGTTGGGAATGGTGAGACCTCCAGCATTTCTATTGTTTAAGGTTATTTTAGTTATTCTGGGTTTATAGTTTATCCTCATGAAATTGAGATTTGCCCTTTCAAGGTCTGTGAAGAACTGTGTTGAAGTTTTGGTGGGGATTGCACTGAGTCTGTAGATTGATTTTGGTAAGATGGTCATTTTTATCATGTTAATCCTATGAGTCCATGAACATGGGTGATGTTTTTGTCTTCTACTATCATCTTCAATTTCTTTAAAATAGACAGATTATCCCAGTCACCAATGTTCATAATTCATTACATTATCAGTTCTATGCCAGTGGTATCAACATATTTAATAACCTCAATATCTTTGAGGCTAAATATAATTGGTAATTATGTATTTCATATTTACTTTTAAGATGTGGCTATAAATTAAATGTTTGTCAGCTAAATAAAAATATGGGACTTGGTTTAAATTGTTCTACAATTTAGCAACATTAAAATTCTAAAAATAATACTAGAATATTATTATTTATACTTATACAATTAAAAACTGGAGGAAACTTTTATTCACCATATATATACTTGGCCAGTATATAAAAGAATTAGGAAAAGGAATTATATAATTGTTAATATTTTATGAATATGGCAGAAGAAAATATGTTGAAATATACATCTGTAATAAAATTATTTGGAAATGACTGAATAGAAGAACTGCATGATGTCAAAGTTTGATAATGAATTTCAGTTTTAATCATGTTCCTTAAATTAAAATTAGACTGAAGAAACTGCAGGAAATTTTATGAAATTGGAGTAAAAATTATACAGAATAAAGCTCACAGTGGAATTGATCTACCATAGCAGTTTCTTATTTTTTTAAAAGATTTTATTGATTATATCTCTCTCTATATATATCTATATATATAGATATATATATAGATATATCCTGACAGACCAGAAGACAGCATTGGATCCCATTACAGATGGTTGTGAGCCACCATGTGGTTGCTGGGAATTGAACTCATGACCTCTGAAAGAGCAGTCAATGCTCTTAACTGCTGAGCCAATCTCTCCAGCCCATAGTTTCTTATTTTTAATTAATTAATCTTTATTTACATTACAAATGATGCCCCTCTCCCAGTCCTCCTTCACAGACTCCCCCTTCTCCTCTTAGAGGGCGCCACACCATCTGGTATCCCCCTCCAGCTCCACCTGGTTTACCAACTCTGCAGGATTAGGAGCATCCTCTCTCACTGAGGCCAGACAAAGTAGCTCTCTGCTGCATATGTGCCAGGGGCCTCAGACCAGCTGTGTTTTCTCTTTGGTTGGTGGCTCAGCCTCTGTGAGCTCCCAGGGCTCCAGGTTATTTGACTCTGTCAGTCTTTATATTGGGTTGCCATTCCCTTCAGTTCCTTCAATCCTTCCCCTAACTCTTCCATAGGATTTTAGACCTCATTCCAATGTTTGGCTGTGAGTATATGCATTTGTCTCAGTCAGCTGCTGGTAGAGACTCTCAGAGGGCAGTTATTAGCAGTGTCTTGTAAGATGACTGACTTCCACTTGTTTATAAGAAAATAATGTTACATTATGAAACACCAGATTGTAAATCCTGGAAATTGTTTGTGAAAAAGAGTGTCCCATGAAAACATATCATTTTCTATAGAGGTCCTGGAAAGCCATTTTTGTTCTCTGTACTTTATTGCTTATGAGATACATGGTGCTGATAACATTTCTGAAAGAAGATATGTTCAACGTTGATATGATACAATTATGAATCATTATTTCCTGTTCACATACAAATTAGATCACACATTCACACCTACTCATGTCATAGTCAACTTGTTAAATTACTTTCATGGCAAAAATTACCCTGATAAAAGTAAAATAGTTGAACTCTAGTCTTGATTTTCTATCAACTATAGATAGGTTGTTTCAACTTAGCTGCTATTTGTCTTTCAAATATTTTATCAGGAAAATTGCAAAACATTATTTCAGCTATAATAGTCAGAAATGTCTGGGGAACTCACAGCTAAAATGGTTCCTGTATTTGGGCATAGGATCAAAAGGTATCTACTTTCCTTGTAGGGGTGTACTGAAAACCTTGTTAGGAAGTATTTTTCCTTTAAAATGATATTGATTTGGGGTCTTCTTAAGAGCACCACACCACACCAAAATCTACAAAATACTATGTACTAGGAAATATTGAGAGAATAAAACATGTTCCATATACTATTTCTAAATTTCAATATCATGTCTGCATTTTAAAAGCTTTTCCAAAACCTAAAGTCCAAGGACAACAAAATCTTTTCCTAATTTTGTAATGCTGAAATAAATTCATTTTTATAAAATATATACTCCTTACCCTGAAATACCTAATCTGTTAAAAAAATATTTTGTGTTCCAAACGAACATGGCATACTTGTTTCCTATGAATTATGTAAGCACACCACAGAGCATCTTTGCTGCTCCTTGACTGCAGTAGACTTTCTATTCCATTGTCTGCTTTCTTAACTATGCCCCCATGTAATGATGATTTCCTTCTCTAAATCACTGTCTGCCAAACAAAACCAGTAGCGTCCTATGTGAATGTGATGGGAATGTATCATAAGGTCCTATTTCAGATTTGCTAAATCAGAAATAGTTGGGTTGAAGTCTAGCAGTTCTCATTTTAATAAGCCTTCTAAGTGATTGGATGCACACTAATGTCTGAGAATCACTGGTCTAGAGCATTATTTTATGACCTTCTTCTAGCAATTATTAGATTGAATTACGGGGACAGAATCTCCTTGAATCTCAGGAACATTTATTTGCCATCTCTGTCTTCAGGGCATAGTACTCTATTTAGCCCATAAATAAACCACAATAAATGCTTTCTGTGCCAATAAATATGTTAATCAAAGATATTGTTTCTGCCCTTGAGGTATCTGAATTTTGTTTGCAGAAGAAAATATTGCCCTTTAGAATAAAGATAGAATAATTTATTGTCATATATGATAAAATAATAGATGTTATGTAATCCATGCTATGTTCTGCTATATTGGCAAAAAACTCGCATGTGTCTTCTGACTAAAGTTTACTGGTAATTGAGTCACCTAAAGAAAGGTTTGCTCAAAGATCAGGGGTGGGGAAGAATACAAAAAGTATTATACTTCTTTTGAAAAGGACTCAAAAAGAGATCCAAGTTGATGAATGCTCATAGTTTATGTGAAGAATGAATGGGGCTTGACATAGAATGTTAGGCTACATATCAAGCCTTGCTAAAACTACAAAGATATAATGTATGTAGAAAAGTATATTGAGAGCATAGGTGAGCATTGGTGGCACACGCCTTTAATCCCAGCACTTGGGAGGCAGAGGCAGGCGGATTTCTGAGTTTGAGGTCAGCCTGGTCTACAGAGTGAGTTCCAGGACAGCCAGGGCTACACAGAGAAACCCTGTCTCAAAAAACAAAAACAAAATAAAAAAAAACAGAAAAAGAGAGCATAGGTATATATAAAGGAGAATGTATTTAAATAGAGTTTGACTGGACAAGATATGTTAACACATCTCTCTAGACAGTGTATGCTACTATTAGCCTGTCACAAAATACATACAGGTTTAATGCATTAGCTTCTTTAGGAACCCAAATTTAAGTTGTGAATTATTGCTTTAACAAACTGGTCATACTTCATTATCCTGTCAGTCATAATTCATTATTTTATAGTCATATATATTAAAATAATATTTTAGTAATAATTTTATAAATAGCCATTACTATGCTTTATTTAATTCTTAGGTATTATAATTATCACAAATTATTCAAAGAAATAGGTCAATTTTTCTTTGGAATGAGTGAATGAGAAAAGATTGGAACATGTGCTTCTGTCTAGATAACAGTAAAATGTGAGTGAACTTTTGTCTTTTAAAACTATATTTTCAGCTACTTGGTGCATATATTAATGCCCTAGGATCATGAAGTGATGCATGTTCATGTGGATATATGACTTTATTGAGTTATTTTATGAATCCTTACTATACACATTTATGTTTTGGGTGTATAGTAGCTATGCGATATACAAAGTGTTGTTTCTTAAGTGAACATGCCTACTAGAGTCCAGTTTAGGCATTTAAGTGGACACTGTCTTTAAAAATTCCATTTATGTACATTTGAATTTGAATTTGAGTGATCTGCCTCCAGATACTTTCACTGGACAACTCAGAGATGCACAATTTCTTTCTTTAGCTTCTGACATAATACCATCTGCCTCTTTTTTCTCAGACACAAGGAATAGCAATTTTATAAAGTCAGGTCACTTTCTAGAATTAAGAGTGGTAAACACTCTGTCACCAGATTAATCCAGGAGCTTGAAATATGTTTTTATTAGAATTAAAATGCCCTTCTTGTGATTACATTGGTATTTGGCATGCAGCATTATACTTTCTCTCATGAGAAGCTAATCACATGGAACTGGAGCCATTGACCACTTCTTCAGTAGATAAATGCTATCACCTGGAAAAAGTAGAAGAAAATGCACTCTTCAGTTACTGTTTAAAAGAAGAGAACAATATGGGAAGTTATGTTTATCACAAATCAATGGAACTACTTTTTTGGGGGGGCAAATAGTTTTTGTTTTAGTCAAATTTGAGTAAGTGCTAAAGATCTCATGTTTGTTTGGCAGAGGGAGTAATTAGTTAGTAATAAGCCTGGAGGATTAGTGGGGGAAGGATGGAGGGAGAGAGTATTGGGAGGGAGAACTGGAAAGAGTGAGGGACATCTCTAGGACTAGCCAGAAACCTAGGATAATGGAAACTCCTGGGAATCTATAAGGATGACCCTATGTAAAACTCCTAGCAATAGGAGGATATAGAGCCTGAAATAGCCATCTCTGGTAACCAGAAAGACTATAAATGGAGGGATTGGTTACAAAAACCCAGCCAAAAAAATCTTTAACCCACATTTTTTCCTTCCTACAAAAGGTGCAGGAGTAAAAATTGGGGAAGAAATTAAGGGAATGGCTAACTAATAACTGAACCAGGTTGAGACTCATGTCATGAGAGAGCCTACCCTTTACACTATTAACAATTTCACCTATACTTTGTAGATAGGAGCCTAGTATAACTGTCATCTCAGGGGGGCTCACCAAGTAACTAGTAGAAACATCAGGTACATTTTGGGGAATCCTGTGAAGGATGGGGGAGGAAGGATTGTAGGAGACAGAGGGGTCAAGCACACCATAAGAAAACATAATCAACTAACCTGGTCTCTTGGGGCCCACAAAGACTTAACCTCCATACAGAAACTATTCATTGGATGGACCTAGGATTTCTGCACATATGTAACAGTTGTGCATCACAGTCTTCATTTGGAACTCCTAAAAAGATGACCAGGGGCTGTCTTTGACTCTGTAGCCCATTTTTTGATCCTTTTTCCCTAACTGGGATGCCTTTTTTAGCCACAAAAGGAGAAGATGCATCTAATCTACTGATATTTGATATGCCAAGGTAGATTGATATCCATGGGAGCCCCTCCCCCCACACACATGCTTATGCTGAGGAGAAAGGGAGGACTGAAGAATGGGGTTGAGATGAAGGGAAAGAGGGACTAGAAGAAGAGAAAGGAGAAGCTGCAATCGGAATGTAGATAAATAAATTATCACTTAAGACAGTACTCACCTATCATGCAAATGTGAGGGTTAGATTCCCAATACAAAAGAAAACTTAGAGTGGCAGTTCATCCCTATAAGCCCAGAACCCAGAAGGTGAAACAGAAGAGTTAAGATTTAGTTAATCCTAAACTACATTAGAGTTCCAGGAGAGTGTCAACGACATGAGACTTTGTCTGGAAAAACGAGCAAAGAAACAAAGAAGGAAATAAAAAACATATTTGAGTGTATTGAAAGAAATGCCTAATAGGCAAGACTCAGTCAATAGTGGGAAAATAAAATCTTGATGGTAAGAATTCTTTAGTAAAATATCTAAGGCTTTATTTCAGAATTAAAAAAAGACACAAAACCTACGTTATGACATTGAAAATATAGTACATGTCGAAAAATCATCTTTGGAGAGCTGCTGAGCTTTTAAGAATATAATCTTTGATGAACTATTGGAAATATATAGATAAAGAGTCAGTGTTCTTCAAGAATGTAATGCTTCTGAGGCTATTTATGGTTCAAAGAATGGCTCTATACTCAGTAACACACTGGGAGCACTAAGTGGATATAACTGCTTTAAAAACAACCATGTAATTGCGAGGGAATAGTAGTGGAGCGTATAGAAAGGAGAGAGTAGGGGTGGACTTGATCAAAACATATTATATGCATGCATGAGAATTTTCAACAATGAAAAATTGAAAAGGGAAATCTTAACATGCATGATTGATTTTCTTTACCTGGTATATATGATAGGTTCAATATTTTTGAACCTAAAGATATTTGGATATATTTGTTAATAATTTACCCAACTTATCTCCTTTAAAACTGGATCTCAATGAGAGGGGTAAGGAACTGGGAGGAACAAGAGGAGGGAAAACAATCATCAGAATATAATTGTGTGAAAAAATATTTTTCAATAAAAGAAACAATAATGAAAAATACTCATAAATGTTATCTAACATGTATAAGTTTATATTGCTGCAATAGAAGCAGAATAATTCTGTTAAAGTGCAGTACTTTCCAAATAAGAAATCATATTCTAATAACTGTTTGGTTCATGTCCCATGGATTTTATAATTTTCTCATCTGAAAATTCAACACAATACCTTATAGTTGCCTCGTGCTAAATTTATATCACATACTAGAGAACCATTTCCCAAATGTCAAGTTCACTGTCCATGATATTCTAGTTACCATCCTCAGCAACTTTACAGTAAGTGACACAAAACCATTGGTCTAAAAGTGCTCAATAGTGGAAAAAGGGGACAATCACAGTTAGAAATAGATATTACTTTAAGGACAGTAGACAAATCTAGTTCACCTTTTAAAAAATGAACACGTGAAATGATTCTTCTACCTCTAATATTCTTTGATTTGATAATTTCCGCAATTGCATTTTCTTTAATAAATTTTGCATGACATTAGCGATTATTACACCAGATATTTCCTTGTTCCAATTTCTTTTTCACTCTAGAAAATAAAAGTATCAAATGAGTTTCTCATTTTCTCTCATTATTGATTGATACCTCTTTGAATATTCCTGTGAATCATTTTGCCATGGCATAGTAAATTAGCATTTGGTGAAGAGACCATGTATCTATGTCTCCTGACTATATAGAATTTTCCATAAAATGAAACACATATCATATTGTTCTTTTACGTGCATTGAATCTCAAGATGCTGAAACCTGTCCTGTAGCTTTTGATTTTTCTCAGGCAGATAGAATGGCCATAAGTAACATTCAAAATACCAAATAAGCATGGGAACTATAGTTGAATCAGATAACATGAAACACTATTTAACAAATAAATATTACCATTGTAAGCAAGGCAGTGGTGGTGCATGCTTTTAAGTCCAGCACTTGGGAGGCAGAGGCAGATAGATTTCTGAGTTTGAGGCCAGCCTGGTCTGTCACCCTCCTGGCGTCTACAGAGTGAGTTCCAGGACATACAGGACATACAGAGAAGCCCTGACTCAAAAAACAATAACAAAAACAAAACAAACCAAAACAAAAAATTACCATTGAAAACATAAAATGACATGATTTCATTATCAGAATCTTTGAGAACAAATAAGCATAGTGAAACATTATGATGTTCACTATTGATATTACTTTGTATAAATTTTCAAGTTAAAATGCTTTTAGGAGTGTTCTCTTGTTATATAAATACAGATTGGAAGCATTTATATTTTATGAAAATAGAATGAAAATGATTCTTGGTGGCATGATATGTGTTCTTTAGAGTATGCAACCAACTTTACAACTGTTCTAAAATTCCATTTGCATTCTTAGCTGACATAAAACTTTTGTCTGATACAAAAAGCCCCTAAAATAGCTTTAAGGTGACAAAATAGAATATGGATAGAGAGTTTCTAACTAACATTTTCAGAGATAACTTTTCCATAAGTATTTACACATATTAAGCATCTGCTAGTATATGATTATAAAATTTAAAGTGGATAAAAACCATTCTTTTCAGTGCATCTCACTTGAGGTTCATCACAGGATTCTTTGCACCTTTGGTCATTATATTTCTAGCATTAACTCCATTTTGTCTAGTAGCTGATTCTATTAGGTATATCAGATATCATTGAGAAAAGTGTCTTTTATACTGTTAATCTAATATTTCTTTTTTTCTGATTTCATACTGAAGTAATGTGGCTTCAATGAATATTAATTAATCTTTTTTATTCTATCTCTGAGAATTTGGACAAGTTTCACTGTAAAGAGGAATTCCTTAAGAACAAATACTTTTATTTTCTTCTTTCTACATTTTTATTTTACTTGTTTTTGTCTATTTGTTTGTTTGTTTGTTTGTTTATGCCTCTCTGTGTATGAGTATGTACAAATGTGACAGTACACATGTCAGAGGACAACTTGGAGGAATCACTGTTTCTTTCTTCCACATGGGTTCTGAGAATTCAATTCATACCACTAACATTGGTGGCCAGTACCTTCAGCCACTGTGTCATTTCACCAGCTTTCTTTCCACATTTTTAAATGTCATGATCATGTTCTGTTATATGTGTAACCATATATATTCATTCAAACTTACCTCGGATATACATGTTGCTGGAAATTTTTTGCAACTATAAAACTTCAGATAAAAGTTGGCAAAGGAATCTTGCTTGTGTTACATAATTCACTATTTACTTGGTTCTGGTCTCAATTTTTTATCATTTCATAAAATATACTATTTTAGAAGTTGAAGAAATGGATAGAGAATGAACCTAATCTTGGTCTAAGAAAATCTGATAATCACTGAATATCATTTATCTTGGATATGATTTGTAAGTTGTGAGCCCTTAAACCTTATCCTTATGAATGTCTGAAATTAAGAGGCCATGAACATCACTCACTCTTGTAACACTACTGCTCAATTATTTTACCAGTGCTGTGATTTGTCAATAGTCGCTGTCATTGTTAGTTCCCTATGTCAACTTGCCTGATACAGAAATGAAGACTGGACAGATATCTTGTTGAAAATATTAGTATATAAGGGAGATACTATTTGATGGTGAATTTCATGTTAGAATAGGTGCACCGGACAAGACTCAATGCTTTCTATTGAGAGGACCTCATTTAGTCTCACAAAAATGTTACTGGCAAAAAAAGGATGCTTTTCCTTGAGCAGAACATTTCATCTGCTTGATGGTTTCAGACTGGGACATGGACTTTTCTTGAAATTGGACTCAAATGGAAAGTTTAGTACTTCTGGCCTCTCAAACTCATTGCTTCTCATACTGGACCTATACTGACAATTCTTAATAGTCTCTGGTTTTCTTGTTCACCCTACATTTTTTCCACTTATTGGTCAACGACACTTCATATGTGAATCCCATATATTTATCCATTTTATAGCTGTGTTTCTCCAGAGAACCATGACAAATTTACCCCCACCCATTTTTCTACTTCAAAAAAAAAATATAAATAAAAGCTTCACAATTAAGAGTCATCCACATAGTGGTGAATCTAACTTATGTGCACCAGTTAATAGACACATGAGTCACTTAAAATAAGTTTGTTCATGGAACTGTATAGATGTATCTACTGAGGACCATAGAGCTTCTATGTTTGGCATCAAGCCATATAGTCCTTAAATGTCACAGGAAATGGTTAATCAAATTCCTGATTAGACCCATACTTTGATTCTTGGATCAAAATAATGCACCACTAAAGAATTAGTTCCCTTTGTAATGCCTGCCACCTTTGGAGTCTCTAAAGAATACTGGAAAGGTGATTTTTTTCCATTTGTCTAAAAGGGTTTGTCTGTTAGGTTTAAATGTAGATGAGAGATTTGGTAAAATAAAATAAATAAATAATGCTTCCTTTTACCTGCCTGTTGATGGCATTTCTCAAATGGAGATTCTGAAGTAAGACTGAATTGAAAGAGAATATAACTAAATATTACGAAGGTTATAGATGTGTAGAGAAATGGCTGAAGTGACCTGAAGTAAAATAGAACTGGAACGTCTGTTACTTTTAATGCCTGTTTCTCTCAATGATATAGGCATTATTTCCTTACATATAATTATCATAAACTATAAAAACTATAGTGAATCAGCTATTTCAACATCTTCTCATACACATGAGGAAACTGAGGCATGCAGAGGCTAAATAACAGACCAGAGATACTTTATTAATATATTAGACAGCATAAGTATGTTTTAAATCATTAAATCAAGTTGATAATATAATTGTATGGTAGAGTTTTCATGTTTCCAGCATTTTTTTTTTTTTTTTTTGGTTTTTCGAGACAGGTTAATTCTCTGTGTAGCCCTGGCTGTAGACCAGGCTGGCCTCCAACTCAGAAATCTGCCAGCCTCTGCCTCCCAAGTGCTGGGATTAAAGGTGTTCGCCACTACCACCCGGCATTTCCAGCATTTCTAAAGCCAACATTTAATCACATCTGAAAGCTTTCAATTAGTAATGTTATTTCAGGAAGAAATCACACTTTGCCACTGAACTTACTCTTTTTTAAATTATGAATTGATTCTGATAAGCATTATTTATCATCTTTAAATTTAAATATAATAGAATCTAGATGCTTCATGAAAATATATTCAATGAGTTCCTTCTTTGACTCTGAACTGGTCTTATAATTAATGCTATACACTATCCTTTCATTATATGCTCAATTATAAAATATGTCTTAAGGACAGTATAAAGACAAAGTTCTGAAATACAATTTATAACAATGAAAACAGGCAGAACTGTGAATGACAGCTAAATTTGAATAGATTGTAGGAGTGTTGTAGAACATGAATAATGAAGCATTTCAACTCAAGTTTTTGACTAAGTCATTAATATGATAGTCTTAGAACAAAGTATGCATCGATCATGAAGTGAAATAAGGCAAACATTTGTATTGTGTGAAATAATTAAATTGAAAACTAGTTTTACACATTAATTCAGACAATTTTTAATTAAATCACTTGAAGTGTCACAAATAGGCTTATTAATTTTAATCTATAAATGTTACAAATGAATTTAAGCTGTTAATATGTTTTTTAGAGCAATTTCTTTTAGCTAAATTTTCATTATCCAATAATAGTTACTATGTAGTACTTACTGTGTACAAAAGTAATTCAGTGAGATATCGGCAAACAGGTTCCTCCTTTTACAATTCTCACTTGAAGTGCTTCTCTATGCATTTGAATGGACTAGGGAGGCATTTTGATTGTTACAAGAGTTTGATTCTGCAGGGGCCAGCCGCAACTGGGTGTTTCTCTTCTTTCTTGTTTCTTCTTGAGGCAGCTGAGGGAGGAGAGTATAGGCAGGGGGTAAGACTTAAGAGATATTTAGGGTTGCTGTATATTAAAAAGTTTACTTATCTAAGTCTAAGTTACTATGCTATTGTAGCTTGACCTGCCTTCTGTGATCCTCTGAGGCCAGAAACTGCAGTTTCTGTCGCTTAGCACCTCATCCTAAAACAGCAGGAGGTTAAGTAAAGGATTGATTGCTAGAGCCTTTTCCCTATTGTCCAGATGCCTCTTGCTTGTTGAGCTAGAGGGAAGTTTGAAGCAATAAACTCCTATTGTACCAGGAGAAGAGAATAACACTCACAGAAGGAAAAACTTTTACATAGGCAAATATGCATAATCTCACATAAATTCCTATAAAGATTCATGCTCATTTTTTCATTTATACATTTCGATTCAAACCCAGTTGGGCCCAGCTTGCATGTATTCTCACAATTACATACTTAAACACACACACACATGCATACATTCTCACAATTGCATGCTTATACACACATCCATACTTACATATGCATATGGAGCAAAAAACCAAGCAGTGGTGCAGAAAGAACTCACTCATTCTGGATGAAAAATGGAGCTCCAGTCTTTATTACATAGAGAAAGAAAAGGCTTCTACCCTTTTAATGCTAAATGAATTAAAGTCATGTTTGTAAGAAAAAAGCTTTGTTTCTTTTAATAAGACTAAGTCTGCCTTGTCCTTATCATGGGACCTGTTCTGTCCCATGGTAAAGAGAAGCCTGCCTGCTCCTTCTACTCTCTAAAGCATCTTTATTCCACTTTCCCTCTGCATTCTGCACATTGCTCTTTTAGTATTTTATATATCCTATAGTTTCTAAGTTATTCCACTCTGCATTCTCCTTCTAATCTAAAAGGTGTTCAGTCTAAAAACTTCTCCTCAGTTCAGTTCCTCTCTCAGCTCAGTTCTCATCTCTGTTCCTTTCACCTCAGTCCCCAGTTCTGACTGTTCTCTTTGTCCTCAGCCCTTAAGCATCTTTCAGAATACATGATCATATGTTAAAAAGTTCATCAAAAGTTCACACAGATAATCAAATCATAAATTGAATTAGAAGTTTACAACAGAGAATGTTTACATGCATATACATTAGGAGTAATATCTAGCTAAACATCCATCACCTGTCTCAGCGCCACAGGTTCAACTGAAAGTTTAAAACCATAACTAAGTTTAAGTGAGGTTTTGTATAGATAAACCCAGTTATTATTTTATCTTCTGTCCTAGCACTTATAATAAACTGTTAGTCCCTTTTTTATGACATTTCGTTAATTGTTTTACAACCTCTTGGAATATGCTCTGAGTAGGAGAAAGTCTGGTTACCATCTAAGAGCAATTAACTGCTGATAATTGGGAGACTGGCACAGTTTTCGTTGCAGTTTTGACTATCAGAAAAGGACCTAATTAAAAAGAAAATGAAAAAGAAAATGACCTAATAGCAGTCCCGTTATAAAATAGCTTAATAATTACTGATATCAGTTTAGGAATTCTTATAGGATCAGCATAAAGTCTTAAGTCATCTATTTATCTGAATAGAATCACTATAAGACAGTACAACTTAGTGGATCAACAGAGATCTGCTCCAAAGGGGTGTGCTATTACTTAGTGATTATTAATATGTATAATAATAACAGGAAAAGCATATTAATAGCAGGAATCTCTCCTAAAATTAGTCCCTCACAGCCTTGCTTAATAAGGCTCACATGTCACAGATTATATAATAATCCAAAGCAGGCATTTCAGGATGATCACCTGCTAGTTGGTAGCTTGTCCTATTATGGCTCCTAACATGGTTCCATTGGCTTTAACGGATATGACTAAGGGACTATAGTTCCTGGGTTATTTGAATAGATCCTCATTATGCCACCATATACTCAAAAGCATGGAAGTCCTGTTTATCAGTGAGTACCTTCAGAGCCTAAATTGATTTAAAAATGGAGGTTGTAATACATATGTGGGTACATTTGTGGGTATATGTTTATGTTGGAGCTGTGGGGATAGAGAGATAGGGAGAAAATGCTAGTGAGAGAATAGAAGAAAAAGGTATGAGAGAGACAGATTTAAAGCAAATAAAAAGATCATTAACTATGATATGATAGTATTTTTGTTGAAGTCTCAAATGAATAAACATAATCTCTCCATCAAAGAATATGTAGAGGATCACACTTCAGTTAGCCCCTGTAGTGATCCTCATCATTCACTTCCTTCTTTGCTAAAGGATACTCTCTGCCTTTTCCTTTTCAAGTACCGTCTACATCATTCTAATCACTGAACTCTGAGAAGGCACTGCAATGTCTAGTTCTATCTGTGGTAACTGATACCCAAAGACAAAGTCATTAAATAAGAAAAGAGTATGATCATTGCAGGTTTAGCTATCACTTCTTTCTGTGGGCAATACATATGTTACTCAAGAGTCCTCATTCTTTAAAAGGGAAATGAAACATGTTCATAAAGAATATAGTTTCTGAGGCTGAATCATCTGAACCAGCTAGCTATAGTTTTCATGTTATAGTCATACTAACAGATAATTCCTTTTACTTAGTACTACAGAAGTATATAAAGAATCGTCTTTTTAACATATTTAAAGTCAACTGGAGTTAGAGACAAAAGCAACAGGCTAAGTAGTTTGAAAAATGTCTGTATGTTTTATTAAACCACAATTTGGGACACTGATTGATTTTTATAAAGATAAATGTTTATAAAGTATAGTCATTAGGGTTACTCCAAAGTAAAGAGTGATCAATCACTCCTTTGACCTTTAGGTATTGATTGTTTTACAGAATATAATTGAAATGTCCTCAGAAATATGTGACATACCTTTCAAGACAACACATTTATTTCCATTTATTTTCAGTTAATTCAGAGCATCACTGGCTAAAAAAGGATTCCTCTTAGTAAAAATCATTTAATGCTGTACTAACACTTGATATTGCATGTATCACTCTACCATTATCCAAATTTAAGTGTTTGCAATTGTAGGAGAGCAGTGAAATATTTTCCATGCCTTATACTTTTGAAAATAACTGCTTCTGGTTATTTTCTTTAAACACACACACACACAGAGACACACGGACACATGGACACACAGACACACAAATACAGGGGTGAAGGTGACACAATGTTTTATCATTGTAGCTGAAGACAAGTAGGTTATTATACTTTAAGAAGGAAAAAAAATAAAGATAAATGTAAAGGAAACAATAATGAAAGCAGGGGTTAGTGGAGGAAAGAGTGTACCAAGGTTTCTTGCTTTTTTTTTTTT
>NC_045030.1:85637863-85638917 GCF_008632895.1 Mastomys coucha
ATGAGGGGAGTATTTTAGGGATCAATTTCTGAAAAGATACTATATTTGTTTCTTTTATTCTAATTATTGGCATGGAATTAATTACAAAATTTGTTTAGAAATAGATTAGAAAGAAGCAAATGTACAGAACTTAGGAGTAATATAAAGTTAGATCATATTTATTTACATAGGAGGTTAGGTGGTGATAAAATGAGTATAAAGTGAAATAGCTTATTATCCATCTCTAGTTCATTAATGTAAATCCAAGAAGGAAAGAGTCATCAGTGTAAGATACATTTGTAGCACCACTTCATTCCCCAAAGCAATTTTCATATGGCATTCCCTCTGAAGGGTCTAGATGTGCCTCACAAATTCAAGGTCCAAACTTTCTATATGCACAGCAATATACTCAAGAATAATTGTAAAGATGATGATTCTGAAACTTTTTAACGGCCCCAATGATTAGTAAAGATTAAAATTATATTCTACATTCTATATTTACCAAGGCAATAAAATAGACTAATCTATTTTAAGGGGGCATTAAAGTGAAGAGAATGAAACAAACAAAATGATTTTGATTTAGGCTTCATAAAAACATAAGTTAATCAAATGTTTCTATTTTATGAGTGCTCTGATTGAAGTAATTATATTTATCCCAGGGAGAATGGAGGAAAGTAATGTATGGATACAGGATTGGATCTATGAGATGTATTATTTGAGGACATTCTAGTGAGCAACTGTTGTGTGCAAAACATTATGCTAGGAGCAAATGATGCCCAAATAATGTTGGGATTACATTCTGTTGGGGTAGAATAGGAGTATGAGTAAATCAACGAGTAAGAAATATTAATATCTCTATGTTGAAACATACTCATATTTTTTTGTCATTAAAATCAAGTCAATACTAGGTTAAGGTACTCTATTAAGAGTCTACTGTTTCAGAGGCCCAAGCGAAGGGTTTCAGCTGCACTGAGTTACCAAATTCCTGTCATGTCAGCACTTGGCAGGTGGAGGCAGATGGAGTAGAGGTCAAGGTCATCCCTGGCTACTTAGCAATTCAGAACTTGAGATCTTC
>NC_045030.1:85639593-85648580 GCF_008632895.1 Mastomys coucha
GAGGCAACAGGGGTTTGTTCTTGTTGTTTTTGTTTGTTTGTTTGTTTGTTTTTTGGAAGGGAAACTGGTAAAGGTGAAATTTACATGTAAATAAAGAAAATATCTAATAAAAAAAGTCTACTGTTAGAAAACTATAATGGGAATATCATCAACATGATACCTGACTCAAAAATAAAAATTCAGTAATCAGCAGTTCATTTTATAATCAGAATTAGTAAAACAAAGGTAATAAAAATAATGATTTTGTAGAACATACTGAAATTAGATGAATATATTTATGTTTATATATTTGTTGATAATTAAGGTTTATTTTATTTTTTGAGAAATATATCTAATTTCCTATTTTGGTTATTATTTACTCACTTATATAATGTAAATACAATGGATGCTAAAGTACCAATATAATAAACCAATGTGTGTTTATATACTTACACAACTTACACTCTATATATGTACATATATATGTATATATATGTACATGCTATGAACATATATAAAACAATCTCTCAGACCTTTTCATTTCTTTGAGCTTATATTACTCGAAGGGAATTATTTTGAATTTATAAACATGTCCTTCAGTGTTTTCATGTTAAACTTTTTGCCATGAAAGAAGTTGCTAGCATTGTGAGATATATCCAGATTGACTTTCATATTATCTTAATTGGTGAAATATGGGGGTGAAAATACGACACAATCTAATTTAAATATAAGGAAAGTGTAGATATTCTAGCCTTGTATCTAAAATTTTTTGAGAGTCATTTAAAAAATTGTTCCTTACTAGTAAACAGACCAAATACTTCATTAATATGGCTAAAGTATGGAATACAGTCAAATATCTATACAGTGCTGATTACTACGTCAGCATAGGGGAATGCAGGGACCAGTAAGCAGGAGAGGGTAGGGTGGTGAGCAGGGGAAGGGGTAAGGGAACAGATGTTTGTTTTTATTTTTGTTTTTGTTTTACTTATTTTTTTTCCAGAGGGGAAAATGGGAAAGGAAATATCGTATGACATGTAAATAAAGAAAATGTCTAAAAAAAGAAGTCATATCTCATAACTGTTTATGTATAATGTATTTACAGTTTCTTTTGCTTTAGATGGGACCTGTATCTTCTTATTTCTATCTTTATTGTTGAAACTCTTATTTGAAATTTTGATCTTTATAAATATCCCAGTAAAACATACCTTTCTGTTACATTTTTGATAGTAATACTTGGATAAACTACAAACAAGGAAATACATATTATATGCAAAATAAATGACCAGGAAATGGTCAATCGTCTGTATTTGAAGTAAAATCTAAGAAAATCCTACTGGTTTTGATCATGACTAATTAATTGGTTCTTACATAGGTGAATAGCTGTACATTCTTATTTTAAGGGATGCATTCGGTTGACTAATAAGTCCTATGGTGAATTTTATTATACCCTTACCTATCTTTGACCCTGTCTCTCCAAAGATACATATACAAGCTTAGTTTTCTTTTCTGACAGGCTAATAGTTTGTTGTTGTTCTTTTATTGCTATTGCTGTTGTGTGTTGAAGCCTTTCACTCTTACTAAAATAGTTGACACCCATGTTTTTAGTCTCCTGTCCCCCCCATAGGTTTCTTAGACTTTTCTTTATAATCTACATGAGCTCACATGGAAAATTTTTAAGAAATATTTCTGGATTATTAAAGTTGAAAACAATTTACATGTTTTGAATTCCAGGAATGCTTCTGAGAACTGATGAGCACCAGTGGCTGTTGTTCTTTGAGTTCTTACAAGGCCATATGTGTTGATATTTTCTTGAAGGAATTCTGTATTCAGATAGGCATGAGTTCATGCTTTCATTCTTAAATTTAGCTATGTGAGTTTAATAGTGTTTTGAGGCTTATTAAAAATCTTTATAATAAGCTTATAAGGGTGATTAAGTATGATTAGACATATAACACATAACATAAATACCAAGAGCCATAAGAGGTGGTTCTTGACTTTTAAAAGCTTTTAATCCTCTTAAGATTAACAAGCAGGCAGACATGTCATTTGTGAAGCATAGAATTCATTGTTAGCTGCTATAGTTGTCAATGTGAATATGGAGCATTAAACTGTATAGCGGTATTATCAAACTAAGTCAGAAACAAGCATTTAAAAAAACAAGGTAAAAGGAACAGAAATTTAAAATAAACAGTTGATACTTATTTTCTAAATTAGTTTTTTTATATTAACAAAGTTTATTGTACAGTAGTTTTTATTTCTCTATGATACAAATAAATAGAAGACACTTTGATTGAAATGATTGATGTTACTGCTGTTCAGATTTTAGGCATAATTTAGTTAGCACATACTATTAGGCCAAAAACTCATTGTAGTCCACTAGAGAGAATTTTAAATGATTCATAAACATACTTTCTTTAGAAAATAATTTTGATTTTCATAGGGAGAGAAATAAGCATTTTAAGTACTTAATGAGTATTTGAACAACTTACTTAAAATAATTTCACTGCAAACATATTTAGTTTTTTGTATTACATCATGTTATATTTACTACTATGTGCAAACTGTAATAGAGCATAGTGAATTATGTCCATTATTTTCACCCTGGTGCTACAGAAGAAGGAGTATTTTAAGTTTGCATCCACAGTGGGAAATATAATGGAGACCGTGGGTCAGTAATAGCGATGATAATGACATAAAGAAAAAGAAGAGAGGAAAATTAAAAGGCCTAAAGAAGATGAAGGGGAAGGGAGGAAGAAGAGGAAGAGGGGAAAGAGGGGGAGGGGAGGAAGAAGGGGTAAGAGAAAGAGGAGGAAGAGGAGGAAGAATTATTCCTTGGTCTCCATCTCCTTTGGAACAAACCTTCTATAACCTAATCACCTTCCATAGGATTTTATGTCCTCCCTGGGGACCAAGTCTTCAAGCCATGAGCAGTTAATACTTCAATTACCCCATTATTCTTAGATTCATCTTTGTTGAGGAACTAAGATAATATGAACAATGCTAATGTCTGTTGCTGTCACAATCTATACCTGTCACTACATGAACCAAAATGTTCCCTGAATGTCTTACCAGTTAAATAGGATATTTAATCCCCAGTCACTTTTGGCAATACAGGGCTCTCAAGTGTTCTTATCTATATCAGTAGAAAGCCCTTGGAGCAAAGATACCTTTCTAAACCTTTGGAACTCTGTTGGGTAATTGAAAGCACCCAAGAAACCTTGGAGGTATCCTGAATCCTATGGAACTTACTTGTAAGTCCTTAGACCGCTTGGATTCCAGCACTCTGACTGGGGATGACAAGGGTAGAAATAACGGGAAGGAAGGAAGGAAGGAAGGAAGGAAGGAAGGAAGGAAGGGAGGAAGGAAGGAAGAAAGAAAGAAAGGATGGAGGGAGGGAAGGAGGGAAGAACAAGACAGAGAGAAAAGGAAACAAACAAAGAAAGAGAGAGAGAAAGAGAGAGAAATGGAGAAATTAATAGATAAAGAAAGGGAGAAAGTAAGGAAGAAAGAAAGGAAGAAAGAAAGGAAGAAAGAAAAGAAGAAAGAGAAAAATGATAGACATAAAAGCATAGAACAGCTGGAATCAGGTAGACTGGGCTCTTTTTTTAGGTGGAAAAACTGTGGTGTGCCAGAAACTCTTATTCTATACAGATTAACAAGGAAGAATAATTTATAAAATATAGCGAAATCAGGGGCTCAGAATTAGATAATCTCCAAAAGTGGCAGTCGCTGTAGGGGAGCAATCTTCAGGGCAAAAATATCTCGGCCGAGGGTGGGGTTAGATAAAGCTACAGAGTATATTTTATCTCCAAAGTACCAACATTCACACTTGGACCAAGAAAGATAGTTTTTCCATATCACTGAGCCTCACAGAGGCTTTGGTGATGCTTTTCCAATTTCTCATCCATATGAGCATTGATGTGTATGTGTATGTGTATATCTCCCCACACCTTAACACAAATAGTTGGCTTCTTTCTATCTATGCTAGTGACTGTACCTTCCACAAAGGTACATTGCCTGTTAAATATTTTTGCTCCATTGCTCTTTACTCCTGATTCTCACCAAAACCTTTGCTAAAGTCAGCTAAGAATATCTACAC
Organism: Mastomys coucha; assembly: GCF_008632895.1. Classification (NCBI taxonomy): domain Eukaryota; kingdom Metazoa; phylum Chordata; class Mammalia; order Rodentia; family Muridae; genus Mastomys; species Mastomys coucha. Next base: position 85,643,672 of record NC_045030.1, read on the forward strand.
CATTGCCTCTAAGTAAACTAGCCTCCACCCTATACAAAATATCAAGGTAAGATCTAATGCATTCAAACATTTTTGCCATAGAAAAATAATAATAGCAGCTTTTATTGACTAAAGTTAAAGTACTCCTTTTCTGTGTGCAATCTTACCAGCATTCCTCCTTCCGAACCCTCATTGCAGTGTCCTTTTAAACTGTACTTATAATATCTCAGGATTTCTTTTCTTTTCTTTTTTTGTTTGTTTTGTTTTTCGAGACAGGGTTTCTCTGTGTAGCCCTGGCTGTCCTGGAACTCACTCTGTAGACCAGGCTGGCCTTGAACTCAGAAATCCGCCTGTCTCTGCCTCCCAAGTGCTGGGATTAAAGGCGTGCACCACCACTGCCCAGCAGGCTCAGGATTTCTCTAGCCAAATTCTCCAATTAGTTCCCAAGACCTTACTACTTACCAATTCATGTCAAAAGATACATAGTCCAGTCAAAGACCCAATTACTTTGTACCGATTTTCTGAGTCCCTTTCCCACTATTCTAACAAGAAATTATCCTAAGGTAGAAACCTGTATCCTCAGGGATGTAAGGTAAAAAGAAAAAGGCAGGTCCCTGAAGTTCATTGTCCATCCAGCTAGCCAAGCCAAGCCAATCAGTGAGGCCCAGTTTCAGTAAGAGTCACTCCCTGATTCTAAACATGATTGGAGAGAGATAGAGGAGGTCACCTGATAGTGATCTTTGGCATCCAAACACACAAGAATGAACACAACACATCCCTAAAACATAATCCATTGAATGTTCATGCTGAAGCAATGATAACAACATATGATAAAAGGGGGAAAATCCCTCCAAAATGAATACATATATTTTAATAAACAGAAATGAATGAATAAAATATAAAAAAAAATATATATAAAGATGCCAAAGTAATGGAAGATAACTTTTTTAAAAAAGTTATTCTATAATTAGTACTTGATTTTGCTATCTTGTTTTCTCACTTCACTTGCTTATTTGTTAAAAGAATTGTCTACCAAGACCTCCTTAAGAAGTAGAGGAGTGTTGTCCTTAAATTTTCCCAGAGGCAGTGTCATGCTTTCTAAATCAACAACAAAATGAGGAAATGGAATGAGACCTAGACGGAACCTTGTCAGAAAAGTTTCAAGTTTGTGATATTACAACTTAAACAGAAAGCATGAGAGGGTAAAATAATGTCTCAGAAAAGTAGAACAAGCCAATGAATTATGGTGCAGATGTGTGTTTTCCGAGCTTTGCTGGGAGCCTACTAGCATGTAAGGAACTACTTATGGCTTTCTTAGCCGGAAGTATGTTATCATGGCCAAGATAATTCTGGAAGATGATTTAAACCACTGGAAACAAAACTCAGAACATTTCTCTAAAGATATTCTTTTCATCTTGACCCTCAATCATAGCATGAGCCAATCTGTCAAGGATGTTGCTGTTCCCTAGGCAAATTCTATCTGTTGCAAGAATAAAACAGATGGTCTTTAAAATTCCACAAAAGAAGGAGTATTCTGTTCAATATTTTATGGATAATGAGCATTAATGTTATCTCATAAAATCTGACAAAATATGTCATTTAAGGGTTTTCTCTTATAAATGAAATTATTAATAAATATGAAAACATCTGATCTCCTATGGTTATCAGTATGTTCTACACCAGCTATAAGAATTCTTTGGCAAATGCTTCTACTCCTGTTTTAATGTCTTGCTTTGATTTCTTTATTCATTCCATATTCTCAGAATATGGACTTTTAAAATTATAATCTGTAATTTGTATTACTTGTTTCAACAACAGCACTGCTAAATGCTTTAATAATGTTTTCAAGAGTGTGTTTTAATATCATGATTATTAACCATTGATTTTAAAATGTGTATGTTGCATATGACCATTTTGAAATATTTTAAACCTGAGAAACCTGATCGCTTGGAGTTTAATTCAGTCAATAGGTTACCTGTAGTGATTGAACCTGCTAAAAAATATCTTAAGTAGTCCTTTGAGGATTGTAAAATAGGGGCATTTTCCAGAGCATTGGTTTTTAAAGGTGCCATTATGTCTTATGTTGAGATTTAGGATTTAGTTACAATATTTATTCTGCATCTGAGCTAAGCTATTTTGATCAGTCTTATTTTGTATGTGTTTTAAAAGAAACACTTCATATTTCACTTTAGGATGTTTTAATATTTGAACAGTAATCCTAATTTTATGATCAGAAACAATGAAACAAAAGATTAGATTGGTTGGGAATTATCCCTGCCTCATAACTGAGCTAATCTATTTTATGGCTATGGATCAGGAAACTTTCTTCTTCAGAGACAAGAAGTACTTTTAACCAGTCACCAATTGAGGATAGGTGACTATATGAAGATATTCTAAGCCATGACAAAAACTTCAGTACTTACAGCCATTTATCAATAAGAAGAACCATATTATTATGCTTTAATGTCAAGAATATAGTTATTATTATATACTTTCATATATTTTATCAAAAGGTGACATGCATATGGGTCTCCAACATCTTGACTTTACAGGATAATAATAATAACAGAAATAGATGTTAGTAGTAAATTTACATAGCATTCCTCTAATTATAATTCAGAGTAGTATATCATTGAAGAGCCTAAAGCAATTCTTCAATGATAGCTGTGCTAACTTAACTTTCATCTTTTTTTGTAAAGCTCTTATAAGGAATATTTTCAAGATCTATTTTCTTCTTTATTGTAAAGGGTGCATTCCTCTCACTGTAGCTAAGCAGAGGGAGGTAGAGAGAGAGAGAGGGGGGGGGGACAGAGAGGGACAGACACACAGACACAGACACAGACACACAGACACAGACACAGAAACCTGACAGAACATTTTTGTTACTGTGCAAAATGCTAAACACAATAAACGTGTAAGAAATTAAATATTAATTTTTGGCTGAGTATTTTAAGCCTTTTCTCTGATTGGTTGGCCTCTCTGCTTTTGTACCTGTGACAAGTAATCACGCCATGGCAAAGAATGGAGAAAAGTCACTAAGGGATACAATGTCAAAGTTAAGAAAATGAAGGTTTGGGGATCCCAAGGTTGACTTAAAGGGCTCACACATTCTTAGAAACTTAAACCTACTACTACTGGTGTTTACATCTTTTTAAAAAAAAAATTATTATTATTATTTTTTACTTATTTACTTTATATTTCACTCACTGCCCCCTCTCAGTCATCCCTTCCCACAATCCTTCCCTCATCCTTCCTCCCTTTCTCCTCTGAGCAGGTGGGGGTCCTCTGGGTATCCTCCACACCTTATCCCTGCACTTCAAGTTTCTGTGCAGCTAGGTGCTTCCTCTCCCACTGAGTCCTGGCAAGGCAGGCTAGCTAGAAGAACATACCTACCCCAGGTACAAGCAAAAGCTTTTGGTTTGCTACATACATGCCCAGAGGTCTAGGTCCAGCCCGTGTATGTTCTTTGGTTGGTGGGTCAGTCTCTGAGAGCCCCAGGGGTCCAAGCTAGTTGATTTTATTGGTCTTCCTCTGGAGCTCCTTTTCCCTTCGGGCTTGCAATCCTTGCTCCTATTCCTCAATAAGAGTCCCCAAGATCCATCCACTGTTTGGCTGTGGGTCTCTACATCTGTCGGAGTCAGCTTCTGGGTAGAGCCTTGTTAGAACTTTTTAATGTGTAAACTACCATACTTCATAAAATTATCTTAGCTACAACATCCATTAGGTCGCAAAAGCAGAAATCTTTAGTTTTATTTGGCTCTTTTAGTTGTGTTATAATTGTGTGTATGTTTGCATAGCACATACTCAACATATTCACAGACACTAGACAGTTGTGAGGAACTATATGGGTGTTGGATAACAAACCAAGGTCTTCTGGAGGCACATTCCTTTTCTTTTAAATATCATTTTACAATCCAGTCAAAGTCTTTTTCTATTGGCCAATGAACGTAGTCTATGGTTTTTTCCTAACTACCAATATTTGAGTTAAAACTTAGTTTCAGACATAGGTTGAAAAGTGTTCCTATTTATTGAGTAGAAATGTTACCAGGAACAAGTACTTTTGTATAGATAAGGAAACAACACTATTAATGAAAGGGGACTAAAGCAACTGAATGTACTGATATAAATTCAAAGCTTAAGGATAAAGGAATATCACAAATAACTGATATCTGAGTATATATTTTGACCCACTCAGCCCTTAGAGGGATGACTGTAGCATAATCTTCTCCTATCAGTGCTCAGAGATCTATGCAGAAAAGGAGGAGAAATGATTTTAAGAGGCTGGATAGTGGTTTGCTTCAAGTTAACTGCATCTTCCAGACACCATGGGAACAATACAAATATGAATTCCCAGAGACTGTGACACCATATATACAAACTGTACAGATTCAAGCTATATAAAATCATAGCCCTGAGAAGGGAAAGTATACACAAAGACCCAATCCTGAACCAAGAAGCTATTTTAAATTGAGTGGAAAGGAGGAGAGGACTCCATCCCTCACCTAGAAGTTATGTCCAATTGATAGCCACTTTTAAAAGAAAATTATACCTTAGGAGGATCATTTTTGTTATAGACAAGAAATTCAGTGAGTTAATCCATTGAAAACATTTTTATCAAACATACATAAATACACTAGTAGAGCATAATTCTGTTATTTAGATATATCATTTCATAGGCTCAGTTTTGACATTTGTTTTTTTTGTTGTTGTTGTTGTTGTTGTTGTTGTTATTGTTGTTTTTGACAAGGTCTTATTATGTAGGTGTAGTTTTCCTGGAACTCATTAAGTAGAGCAGACTGGCCTGGAACTCACAGTGATCTGCCTGACTCTGCCTCCCAAGTGTTTGTGCCATTCCACCCATTGAAATTGTTTTTTTTTTCCTCCCAACATAAGTAATTTTTATTTAGTTTTCTTGCCTTATTACATTAGT
>NC_045030.1:85649534-85660483 GCF_008632895.1 Mastomys coucha
TATGTGCAGTCCTTGGTTGGTGGTTGAGACCCTGGGAGCTCCGAGGGTACTAGTTAGTTCATGTTGAAATTGTTATTTTAAGTAATTACAAGCTGATTGTATCATGTAAAATGATGTTGCCTAAAATGGTTACCATTTCCCCCCCAATGACAAAGAAAGAACATAATTTAAAATCAAAGATTAATTTACAACTTTGATTATGGAACAATTGTCATTAAAGAAGTGCTGTAATTTGATTTGGAATGTCCCCCCAATGGCCCATTTGTCATGAACTTTAATCTCTAGTCTGGCTATGACGTAGAAGTTTTAAGATATGTAGACTAACATACACAGGGTGGACTTAGGCCTCCCCATTCATATGTAGCAGATGTGCAGCTTGGCCTTCATGTGTATCCCAAACAACTTGAGCAGGGACTATCCCAAAAGTTGTTGCCTATATGTGGGATATGTTCTACTAGCTGGGCTGCCTTGTCTGGAGTCAGTGGGAAAGGAAGCATCTAACCTCACAGAGACTTGATATACCAGTGTAGGGAGATACACACACACACACACACACACAAAATGGACCTTTTTAAAAAGAGAAATATATTAAAGAGTATATGCAATGAAAATGTTTTCTATGACATAAAAAGAGCTAGTAGAAAGAAAACTAACAAAAGAAGGAGACATGTCCCTTGGAAGGACTGCATTTTTATTTTTTAATGAGATTAATGAATAACCTTTATTTTTTTAAAAAAAGTATAAAATAAATGACTGAAATAATATAGGGATCTTTTTCATATTTAACAAAATTGAAAAACCTTAAACCTCTTAACTGCTAGGGCAAATTTATCACTGCAGAATCTCAGAAGTTCCTCTTTGTCTTCCACAATAGTTCAGGTAACGCCCCTCTGTGGAAATGTGTTGGGTATTACTAAATAATCACATGCTTAAACTTCTTAGATCCTTCACAAATAATGAACACAAATAGAAAATTCAAAAACTGAAAAAAGAGTTGTAATTTTATTGTTATGGAAATGATTATACTTGAAGTGAAGATTTCATTGTGGTATTTACATAATTTCATAAAAAACACATCCATTTTTAATTAGCTATTTTTAGTAGGCAGCTAAGCTAAGATATTATAAGCCATATATTAGGCTAATGGACATTTAACAGCTGAGTTAAGGTCTTTAAATGGAAATGCTGACAAACCTTTATCTGTAATTACAGAAGCACTGTGATTGCAGAAGGAGGGACCTCTCCTTGGTTTGCAGTCCTAAAATCCCATATGTCTCTGAGGAACAAAGCCCGTTAAGAGTTCAAGGAAGTTACACTTGACACAAGGCATTACTCACCTCCTTACTATTTTTAATCATTTTTGAAACATAAAAAACATTTTCTTTTAAATGAGCATAGTGACCAGTTTATAATACTGTTTTCTTTCATATTGGGATTTAAAAAAAAAATTAGTTTACTGGTGTTTGGTGGTTTCTGTGGCCTCTAGGCAGACAGGGTCATTGTGCACAAAATGAACAAATGTCCATGAAAATATTTTCATATATGTGCCACATGGTGAGGGTTTGCTCCAATGGAGCCCAATCCTAAGTGATGTTTCATTCATCCTTAGCTCTCAATAAATACGTCAAAAATTACCTACTAGAGAGCATTCACTAGGGAGAGGACCTGGTTTGCAGTGATTAGCAATTAAGAAAAAAAATTCTACCGTCATGAATATGATAGTCTCGAATGAGAGGTAGGAAGAGAAATTAAAATATCCATACATCCAGATACATAAGGGAAAATGATGAGGACTGAGTAAACATTTTGAGTTGAATCAATGAAAAAGTACTTTATAAGCTTTAGTATTTAAACTGCCATATATATGAAAGCAATGTGTAAGTTACTTGACATAAGGGGAGGGAAAACATTTCCACCTTGCCTACCATGTTTCTCCATTAAGTTATGTTAATGTGGCTGGCAAACTATAGATTAACATGAAATAAACATATGCAATATGCAGCATCAGGTACAAGTTTAGGGTTAAATAACCGCAAAGAGTGATTAGAATTTTGGCATTTTGTGTAGTCTCTGGACCAGAAAAATAAATGGGTTTATAAAGAAGGGACAAGTAAATGGAAGAGTGTAAACCCTTGGGGGCGACAAACTGTGAGACTAGATATGTATGGGTGAAACCAAGGGAGTAAAGTCTGCCAGATATCACTTGTCTTCAAGTTCCTAATTTTTCCCTGTCTGTCAATTGTCCTGGGGATAGAAAGTCTATTATAATTTTCATTGGATTGGAAGTTTCTTCATTTATATAGACAATGATTCTCTGAGAAGGTATCTTTCTCTACCTACAGATATTCATTTACCTCCTACTAAAAACAACCCGTAAATTAAGATGATATATTTGATTATCATATATTTTGGTTTCCTAGAGAGATATTTTTAAATGGTATTGTAAAAGGAAACCACTACTAGCTCACTATATGAATAACGTTGAGTTGGCATATTCATTGGAAGAAGCAGTAGAGATAAATAATGGGCAGCTAGTGGGTTGGAGAAGTCAGCAACATCTAGCTAACATAAAAAAATTGCTCATCATGTTATATTACTTTGTTTTTATTTTGACTGTGAAGGCTGGTACTTTGCATGTGTCTCACAGAATAAGAAGATCTGTAGTTATACTATGAATGTAGGATCAGTGGTATTTTTCCTGCAATAACTATAGTAGAAAGACATAGATAATTTATTTAAACTTGGAGCCAACAAGTCTTAATTGGTATAGAAAAGAAGGAAGTCAATGACAAACTGCCATATGTCATTTATCAAGGTAGTGAACATGTAAGAACAAGTTTATAAACATATAGCAAGAGTGATCATTGAGCATTCTAACTTGGATTTTTACTAACAAATGTAGATTTTAAATGAACAACTAAGAATAACCTTGACTTTTGGAGAGTACATTAGGGTAGGTGGTAGATATTAATATTGAATGCTATGGCATTAGAGGACCTGGGCCGGTTTCCCAGCTGCCACATGGCTGTTCAAAACCATCTTAACTTCAGTTCCAGAAAATTCAACACCCTTTTCTGGTCTCTGAAGAAACCATATATGCATGTTGTATACAGACATACATGCCATCAAACACTTATGTGCATAAAATTTTTTTTAAGTAGAAATCTATTCTAAAATGTAATCTACTTTCTTCTACTCAAATTATCATTAGCATAGTATTTCACATTTCTTCTACATTTTATTATTTCACTTTCATGTAACTATTAGAGCATTGAAAGATAACATTTATTTGTAATATTAAGATAATTTATAGAAATTTTTATTATATTTATCAAACTCAACCTAATTTTAAAGTAATTATGTGTGATATACATTATAGAGAAACACTCAAAATATTAGATTAATTTCCAAAAGCTGAGATATCTTCCCAACTTGCCTTTCAATTAAAATATAAAACCATAATTATATCCCAGAAAGCCTAATTTTCCTATAAATGCTACCATTATGAATAAGTACTATTATTATTTCTAAAAATGTAGATTCATTTTTTTAAATTTTAAATTCTATATAGACAGGATTAATTTTTATTATATATTTGTGTGTTTTTAATTTATATAAATATGTTAATAAAATTAATAATAGCATATTTCTATGTATAATCAGAAGTTATTCAATAACTTACACTGGATGTTACATTCACTTCTCCACCTCTTCTTTACACATAGTCTTGCTTCAAATTTAACGTAAAATCTATGGGTTTCACATTTTTTTGCTCTTCCATATTCATTCTCTCTATGTGTCTCTTTCTACAAATATCCTAGAAAAATCCTTAAATTTGTACAGTTTGCAAAACTCATACATCAGAATTGTCTTGGGAGCTTGTTAATAATACTGGTAGCTGAGCCCATGCCATGGTTTATGAATATGACAGGGAAGTATGTACTCTCATGCCTCCATAATATATACAGTCTTCCTAGAAAAATCTTTACTAGCACTCTCATTAAGGAAGCTATCAGGTTACCTTTATGTCCAGAGTCTAATACTACATAGAGTCATGAACAACATTTCCTACCAAAGGAAATCTTCTGTCTCTGGATTTCTCTATTAATGTATTAATCTCCATCTGAAGTATAATATAGTTAGTTGGACACCTGCCTGGCTCCTACCGATGTTATGATACTGAAGAGAGCCATGACTTTACATTTTTTGTACCATCCTGAGCAGTGGGTAAAATCATTTCCAAATAGTGAATTCTAAATGAGTATTCATTGAATACAATCCACAAGATTGGAACAATTATTCCTCTAGTACTATGAAGAAATTAAATCTAGATTTCTTCTTATCTCTCTCTGTGTGCCTTTTCTCTCTTTCTCTTCCCCCTTCCTGACCACTCTCCATGGAGACACTCCTGGCCTCAATCCTTGGGGCCAGTGAACTCTCCCAAGAACATCTTCTCAATAAACCTGTGTTTGATATAATGAGGAGAAGGTGGAGGAGGAGGAGGAGGAGGAGAAAGAAATTAAATCTATAATTCCAAAGGACCTATTTTTTCAAATTAGAAGTTATGATAGCTTGAGGCATAAAAAAACTGTAGGTATAATTGAGTGTTATAAAACCCCTCAAAAATTAACATTTTCACAAGAAAGTTCATGATAGTTAATTTTCAGATGGTTGTAATGATTCCCAATAAAGAAATTTGCCAAAAATAAATATTTGCATATTTTATTCACCTGCCAATGGCCTGATATGATTTGTTCACAAAAAATGTTTATTGAAAACAGGAAAATATGTGCATGTTAATATATTTAAGTTGTGAGAATTTGTATTGAATTATTTTTTTACAACCTTAGCAAATTACTTCTCCCTTTTGTTTGGTACCCACAACTAGGAATCCTGTATCCAGGTGAACTTGTTTTATAATTCATCTTCAGTTTTATAGGTAGCCTTCATGCTGTTTTTTCCTTTCAAAATGACAAAGTATATTTTAGTTTCTATTTCTGTTTCTGTAAGAAAATAATGTAACAAAAGAATTATAAAGAATTAAGTGTTTATTTTGGTTTACAGTGCCAATGTAATGCAGTGTGTCATTGTAAGAAAAACATGGCAGGAAGCAGAGAAGGAAGCTAGCAGACCAGATTGCATTTGCAACCTACTCAAAATGTAGATTGTGAACAGGAAGTGGATCTAGGCTATAAGACCTCAAGGCTTGCCCTAGTTAATCACTTCCTTCACGAAGTCTCCACCTCCTAAAGGTCCCCCACCCTTCCCAGACTGCATCATCATCTATGGATCAACTGTTCAAACCCATGAGCCTAGGAGGGGTGCATTTTTCTATTCAAAGGGCAACAAACTATTTCATCACTAATAAATTATAGTTATGTTTAGAGTTTGAATGAAATAAAGAGTAATGAAATGGCATTAACTTTTCCCTAAGTGCACTTCTAATATTGGATCTACTTCTATTCACCCATTTCTCTGAATTGCTTTGTTCCTCTCCAGTCTATTCCTTATCTCCCTTAAAGCAAAATTTAACTATTTTCTTGACTTCAGAAGAGTATGAGGAAGCAAATATTAATTCTGGGACCCAATTTTCTAACGTTTTTCATATAGCTCTCTTCACTTCTCTCAGTAACCTTCCTTTTATTCTTCATACCTCCTAGAAATCATCCTGCGTTGATGATTTCTACTCCTGTGTATATGTTCTATCTATAAATGGCCACATTATGAACAATGAAGGCTATTTACTGTCTATGTTTCAGATATTCAGTTGTACTTTTGTAGTATAAAAGCATATCTAGACAAACAGATAGGTGATTAAACCTAGTTTTCTTCTAATCAAATTTTGTTCATGGGCAATTGAATCCCTTATCATTTTCATATGTCAGAAAATATTCATTTACAACCTTTTAAATCACAAAAAAATGTGTTACTAGGCTTTATGAAAAGTAGCAAGCAGGAATTGATTGTCTTATTTGCTGAAGTTTAGGGACTTTTTTTTTCCAAAACAGTTTATTAATCTCTGCATTTCATTACTTGCATAGTGTGTTCGTTAGGGCATCTTTTGCTGTGATGAAACACCATGACAAAAGGCAACTTGAGGAATAAAGAGTTAATTCCATTTACATATCGTGCCTATCATCTAAGGAAGTCAAACAGGAACCTGGAGGCAGGAACTGATGCAAAGGCTATGGAGGAGAGATACTTATTTACTGTCTTGCTCCTTAAGGCTTGCTTAGTCTGCTTTGTTATACTAACTTAAACCACATGCCCAGCAGTGGTACCACATACAGCAAGCTAGTTCCTCCAACATAAATCATCAACAAAAAACAAATGTCTATAAGTCAATCCTAGGGAAGCATTTTCTCAGTTAACCTTCCCCTATCCCTCCCAATAAGGCCCTGGAATGCCAAGTTGACATAAAAATAAAAATAAGACAACACCAGTGGTGAATGCAATTTTTTCATCAATATTATATCTTTAAATGCCTTATTTTATATGTGTATGAGAGTTTTTTCCTACAATAATGTATGTGCAAACCCTACCTTCTTGGTGTTAACAACAGAAAGGTTGTCAGATGTACTGGAACTCTAGTTACAGGTGGCTGTTATGTTGTGGATGTTGGGAACCATACCCAAGTCCTCTGAAAGACCACTAAGCGCTTGTATCTCTTGAGCCATCTTCCCAACCCCAAAATTTTATTGTTACTTGAACAGTTAAGTCCTGTAGTAAAATTACTAAATCCAATTTCCTTTGCAAGTGGGCTGGTAGACTTTCCTATATAATCCAATGATGAACCACAGTTTAAAGTACAGATACGGACCATCTAGGCTTCTGCAAGCATTCAGATACAAGAGACTATGAAATAATATTTTATGATTTTGTAGCCACAATGTTTATAGTATGAAAATATGTATGTGCTTATAAAATGTAATACTTTTCTAATTTATCAGAAAGCAATGAATAAATCCAGATATTTCTTAAGGCATCCTTATACTGATTTATTGCTCACACACAGTAATTTGCCAAGTGACACCCTAGTGAATTCAAAGAATTAATGTTCTTCACTAAGAATCTTTCACTGGGGAGCAAAAAAATCATGGCAATTTGCCAATTAAGGCAAGCAGGAAGGTACTTAGAGTCATGAATAGTGGGCAAAGGAGCTAAGAAGGTTGCTTCTGTCACTTAGTTAAAGAAACATAATTCATCTCCAACCACTGCTTTAAAATACTAAATTAAGTTAATTAAGTTAATAATATATTTTGTAATATGTGATTTTTTTCATAAATGGCTATGTGATTATTTGTGTTGATACATTTAAAGTTATCTGCATCCAGGTTATTTACTTATTGGCTGGTTTTGGATGAATTCCAAACCTTTATCATCAAAGTCAATGTCCAGTAGCTGGGGTAACTGGCAAAACTCTACAATAGATATTCATTGAAATGGTAAAGTTTCAAGAAATGTTTTTCCAAAATTCATTAGATTATTTAATAGCTGATTTCTCTTTAATTCCTAATATACAATTAAGAGTAGTAAATATAATGAGAAACTTTATCAAAACATGTTTTTGATTTCAATGTATTCATAATCTGAATCACATCCTAGATTATTATAAAGTGATTAAAATATATTTGAAGCACTAACCTAGAAACATGTCTGAAACTTTCATAGATACTTGATCAAAACAATGAATACATTTATTGGCCAAGAGAATGTATCAGGAAGTTGTGTCGTTCTAAATTTTGGAATCTAATTTCTTAGGAACTTTGATGCAAGTGTTATCTATCATTTAAACATGGCTCATTTACTTGTTCCATTAATGACCTATACAGGGTCCAATGTAGCATGGATTAGAAGCATTGTGGGTGGTTTATATTTCCATTTCTGTTTGTTTGGTTTTTTTTTTCTTTTTTTTTTTTTTGAGACAGGGTTTCTCTGTATAGCCCTGACTGTCCTGGAACTCACTCTGTAGACCAGGCTGGCCTTGAACTCAGAAATCTGCCTGCCTCTGCCTCCCAAGTGCTGAGATTAAAGGCGTGTGTCACCACCGCCCGTCTTATATTTCCATTTCTATAATGGTTTTATTGACATAGTGATTGTGAAATTATTTTTTTCTATACTCAGAATCTTCTTGATTTGTAACTTTTTGATGCCAATATGCTTAAATAAGTGTTGGTGATAATTCACAATCATTTGATCAACATTTGGGTTATGTATAACTTATGTGTGAGTAATATTTCTGTTACCATGACAAAATATCCACAATAATTGAATTGGAGGTTTGACATACTTGTCCCAGTTTCTGAAAGTTCCACTGATTTCCCATAGCACAGAGCTGGGGGACAAATCTTTATACTTGAGCATTTGGGATAATATATAAAATTCAACACTTAATAGTTATGCAGCAAACATATTTTCTTTATTCCTATCTGTATGACTTACACAGATAATAATAAGTGATTAAGGGAAACATTATTTTCATATGTTTCAGATTATATCAAATGTTCTATGCTGACCATCATATAGTTGCTATTGGACCAACTGTCCATTTTCATATTTCCTCATTTCCTGAACCTGTGTAACTTCCTACTATTTTTCTACTAACCATATTATAAACATATATATATATGTATTTATATATATATACCTATATATACATATACATATATATGTATATATATCACCTATATAGAGCTTTTGATAACATAATTCCCCATCTTGGCATATTGCCCTCTAAGCCAATTAAATGTGAATAATGCAATGATATTTTATGGTGTTTTAATTTATGCAGTTGAAAGAGTTAATGAGTTTTCTGTTATCACACTTTTATCATACACCAAAATTCAGAGTAATAGTCATTAGCTGAAATTGGAAAGAAGAATTTGAAGTTCAGGTGAAATTGGAATAAAAAATTAAAATTTTCCTAGAACTCAGACAGAATCTGCCCTGACACGTCAACTAGATATTCACAGATGCTAGGAAGGATGTGAATGATAATTTGGAGAAATAAAATTAAATGAGTGGAATTGTATGCAGTCATTAGTTAAATATAGTTAAAATAGTTAATTAAAATTTATTTTAATTTTGCAAGTAAACAAAAATCAAATTATGCTGTACAAAAGCATTCAAAACACAGACATTCATAAATTTGTTTAAATAGTAGAACCCACTCTATGACTTCTACAAATAGTAATGTTGTCCCACACATCTACTATGCTGGATTATTTTTTAATGCTTTTGTTTACTATGTGTCACATCATGTGTGATAAAAACATCTTTTTAAATAGAAAATAACCACTATTTTTAAACTGGTATGTCATTGTACAGCTACCTCAAACTGAACACATTCTAACGAGGACAGGCAAGATTTAATTACTTGTGTATGATTCATCACAAACTATAATATTCTCCAAGTTGCTAAGCTTTCAGATATATTTTCCACTTATTTCAGGATAAGGATTTTACTTGTAGCTTATTTATAAAAGGTGAAATGGTGACATTCTCTCTGAACAAAATGGACCACAGATTTTCAAGCTGATGTATCCCTGTGTTGAATTCTAATATGTCTATATGCCTACAGCTCTCAGTGACCTAATTATTTTGTATATTATGATAGATAATCTCAAGTATTATATAATGTTTATTTTCTTAATAAATTTTCTATTTAACTGAACATCAATTTAAATTATGATTTGAATTTCTCTTAAGATGTTATTTTATTATGGCATTGAATTGTTTAACATCATTCTAAAATGTAATGTGAAGAGTACCTCTTCCTAAAATTATCACACAAACATTCTAAAATCTGAATAAGTAGTGTCAGGAATCTTTTAGTGACTTGATCACAATGGGAGTACTTTTCCTTGATCTAACCAGTTGCTTCTTTATTGCCAAGGAAAACATGCTAATGCTGAAAATTATAAGTAGTGAGATCTAAGAAAATAATTTAATTACATAATTAAAATATTAAGTTATGCTCATTTTATATATGAAACAAGGTATTTGAGTTATACATTCCCCAGTTGCTACCATAGGTGATGTTTATACAATCAGAAATTTTCTTTTTCACATCCAATTGGGACTTTCTAAAGCATATGTTGCCATCTAATTTTTCTTTGGCAGGGTGACTTTTTGAACCTGGGCTTCTCTATGGAGCTCTAGCTGACCTCTATATCATGATGTAGACCAGAATGATAGTTATTTTTATTGATACATTGCAAATAGAAACTATACCAAGATTACTTTATGCTTACAGAAGTAATCCTATTTTACAACATCATGAGAAAAATTATCTCTTCAGTAGGGATATCTATTATTAATTTGTGTGATGGTTTACTCAAGTGCATAAGGTAGTCATAGTGATATGTGAAATAGACCAAAACATCAAGAAAGCGATGTTCACAATTGCAGAAGTTCAAATTTATTGCAGCTGGCTTTCTTAAGATCCCTGTTGTTAAACTAGTGAGGATAGGCATGTTAAGTCAGTATAACATAATAGAATAACTCATTAGAATGTAGTATAGTTGTTGCAAACCAAGAATAGCGACACAAACTACACAAATACTTTTTATTTACACCTTATTTAATCCATAGATACTGAATCTGAATTTCAGAGGTCCATTTTGCAAACAAATATTTTCACACATAGAACGTTTTGTTTTCTCTTAGGTAAATAAAATGTGATGTTAATTTATATTCCTATCATGGACAAAGGTGTATTAATAACAGAATTTCCAACCTAACTTTATTACTTCATTTAAGCAAATTATCATAGCATGAAAAAAGTAATTTTTTAAAAGAAAATTCATGCCACAGACAATTGTTGTGGCAATGTTTGTGTGACAATGGTGCGTGTGTGTGTGTGTAGGTGAGCACATGTATGTGTATGCATGTGCACACACAAGCTATGCCTGGCTCTAATCAATCTTTGAACTATCATTTATTTTCCT
>NC_045030.1:85660563-85716605 GCF_008632895.1 Mastomys coucha
TGGGTTTGGTTATAGTAACTTCAAGAAAGCAAAAGCAATGTTTAGTCACATAGTACTGACAAGAATAAACAAAACTTTGGATGGCAAAGAATTTGCATTAGTCTTTTTGACAAGTTCCTGCAGTGTGATTTATTATGTAAGACAATCAGCTCAACTTCTCAACTGTGATATCCTTAGAATCGTATGAAATTTAAATTTTAATGAAAATTCATTAATTCCAGGAGCAAAAGAATGGTAATTGGTTTTGAGAAACAGACTATGAAAGAATTCTTTGGCAAACTTGTTCTGGCTTTTTTCTTGTTTATCATTGGTTGACTTGTAAGTACTTAATTGAAGGTCCTGGGATTACCACCAAGGGTTGAAGCAGTGCACTCCCTGCATTTTAAAGAATAGGCCAGCTGTTTAAAGAATCATCAGAAGCAGCAATCGTGTGCTAGTGAAAAATAAAAA
Organism: Mastomys coucha; assembly: GCF_008632895.1. Taxonomy (NCBI): domain Eukaryota; kingdom Metazoa; phylum Chordata; class Mammalia; order Rodentia; family Muridae; genus Mastomys; species Mastomys coucha. Next base: position 85,661,014 of record NC_045030.1, read on the forward strand.
TTTAATTATCTACAAGAAGCAAATAAAAAGCATAAGCTTTTCTCTCTTTAGCCTGAAGGAGATGTATGTTTAAGCAGTATTTTAAGAATGAATGAGGTATAAAATAATATGATTAAGAAATAATTAGTAATATTATATATTCTATCTTTAGCTAACCATATACATGTGTATGAACACACAAACGCACACAGACACAGAGGGAGAGATTGTGACACACAGCATATACAAATTGTAGACAATCTTGATAAATATAGAGAAGCATATTTCAGTTATTTTTTGGTGAAATAAAAAAATAATGCTGTCGGATGCTAAGAGGAAAGTATCTAGGGAGAGCAGGACATTATATTGCACTTTAAGCCATTCACTGGTTTAATGTTTAGCATAGTTTAAGTTAATGCACATGCACTTATTGCTAGTATTAATCCAATAATGCAGAACCACTTAAAGAAATTCAAAGTCTCCTGAAAATTGTATTCAATGTTTCTGGTGAATGTGCATTTTGAAGTTCTACATAACACAGAAATTGCAAGGCAGACATAGCAATCAATGATTCCACACATAATCACATACAAGATATTCATTTTTTTATAATATTTATGTGTAACACATTTATCTATCATATACCTTAATTGACATTTTGATTAATATTTTTTGTGTAAGTAGTAAGTAAGTATGTATTCGATATTATACATTTCTTCTGTAGATGAATGATTATGTTAGATTATTCATTTATTGATGAGGCTAACTCAACTTTTAATATTTGCCTTAAGTTTGTAAAATTGGTAACTGATCTTAAATTATTTATGAATTTCCCAATAATTCTTATTTACATGCATAGTCTGAAGTCTCACAAAACCAAAGTATAAATTTAGAAATTTAATTTCAGTATTATTTTATCAGAAACTGTTATGGATTACAAGGGGTAAATAATTTATTTCATGGAATCATGGGTTTTCTAATTATTGGGTCTAGACTTTTAGAGTCTGTGACTGTATGATAAGGAATATGTCTTTAAATTTTCTTTATCTTCAGGTTATTATTCTACTACTTATGGCATAGACAATACTTTCATTTGTCTCTCTGACTGGTATGAAGCCTTGGCTATATATTCAAATGGAAGTATGTTAAGTCTAGGCCATAACATCAATTTATAGACTAATTAAAAATTAAGAGAGGTACAAAACCTGTAAGCATTGACCACCACCTGGTATGAATCACATTCTTTTTAACCTGAAAATTATCCTGAAGGCATATTCAGATTTTGTGAAAGGATATAAATACCTAACTTTGAAAAGTGTATTTAATAGCAATTTCCCACTTTTTGGAACTAAAAATTGACCTGCTTTGTAATTGCAGTGATATACTTCTCAGTAGTTGAAGTGTGTATATGTCATTGGTGAATTGGAGCCACTAAAATTAGGACACATTGAGATATAATTCATCAAAAGACTCTTACTATATGAGGTAAACAAATACTAGCAAAACCTATGTTCTCTCCTTTTAGACGTCTATACATTTTGAGGTACCTAAATATAACTAAGGAGGTCTAGAGTATTTCCTTTTTTCTTTGGTCTGCCCAAGCCTATGTTCATAGTACTTGTTAAACTTCATAGATTTGAGAGAAAATGTTCAATTTAAGTAGGTTTTTATTTGGTCATGCTGGCACTCACATGTAATCTTAGCACTCAGAAGGCAAGAACAGCAGAGTAAGTTGATAATCAGCCTGATTTACACAGCAGTTTTCCACCCCAATACACACACAAACACACACACACACCATAATAATCATCATCATTTTCCTTCTCATCATCACCACCACCACCATCACCAACATCACCAACATAGAACAAACAATGGTTGATATTTCTTCATAAAAATAACAATGAATTTTATTGAAGGTTTCCTGTCAGACTGGTTTTCAGCTAGGTTTTAACATCTTTATTTTACACATGAAGAAACTAAAACAAAACTTAAACTCAGAAATTTTTCTTTAGTAATTCAGTACATGTATGCTTCAATCAAGATTTGAAGCCAGAACCAATAATATTTTAATTTTATCCAAAATGCATTTGAATTACAAATATAATACATAAAAGTAAATTCTAAATGGGAAGACAAGACTTCAGTTACTTAGTTAATATTTTATTCATCATATTCCTATCTCTTCACATTCCCCAGATTTTTATTAATTTTTTTCACTCTGGGCACTGTAGAAGTATTAAGCCAGACATCAAAAATCACTAGATTCCAATTACATTTGTCATTACTTACTGAATGTTCTAGAAAGGGATTCTTGAATTTGGGATAATTAAGTTGCAACATATATCTCTAGCTGTAGATGACAGTTCTTTTCCACACAATCAAAAGTTTGAGTACTTATTCACTAGGTTTTATCATTTGCCTGTTGAAATGTGATCATGGAAAATTATAGTGTAACCACCTGATGTTGGATGGATTACAATGCTCACTTAAGTATTTTAATATCTTTAAGGAACTTTATAACTCTACAAAGCATTTATAACTCTATGTCACCATTTAGACTTTCTAGGGTCATCCATGAACCCAATGAAAAGAAATTAGCTCATGAATGTAATTGACCTGCAAATTATATAACCATGAAAGTAATCAATAGTTCTAATGGATGTGGCTTTTCAGTACAAAGGTCAAGTTTTTCTAAGAAAGATTGCATAAATTAAAGAAAAATTTGAAACCCGTTATTTCCTCATCCTTTGACATCACTCCTATGCATAATGAATACAATCATGATATAACATAATCAAGAGACATCATTTTCCTAAGCTTGTATTTCTGTACTATTGAAAAACTAATTTTATGCTTAGAGCATTATAATAACCTTTATCTTAAGATTCTCTGTACCAGCTTCAGCATTCAGTCTTCTCCTATCCTTTCTATGTATTATTCCTTTGCACTGGTCCCTTCCTGATTTCTTTCAATATATACTGGACACATTTGAGTTTCTTTTATTTTTATATACACTATAAGTATTATGTTTTCAGTTTCACATCTCTTATGAAAATCCCAATGAAATCCACCTTATTTTTAAAGAAAATTTTTTAGTGTTCTAATTCATATTGATTTTATCCTCTTGTTTAAAATGACATATTAATTTCTGTTTAGTGTCTATTCCACTTAACAAAAATGTGTCTCATGCTTAGCTCATATTTTGTTGTGTTTTTAAATATCTTCATATGTGCTGCTATTGTAAGTTACCAAATCTCCAGCCTTTTGGTAGTCTGTTATGTCAATTAACCTAAAACAATTTAAAATCAAGTAATAAAATAATAATATAATAAAATAAAATCCTGTACAAACCCATTCAAAAGAAGAACACTTAGATTTAGATAGCTAGAAGGAATTATTTTGGTCATAGTGTCATAACTTCTTATTTTCTAGATCGGTACATAAACTTTGACAAAGGGCAAGGAGATTTTTACCCAATGAACATCTTATTTCTTTAAAAAAAATTCTACAGTATATTAAATTTTATCTCTCCTCCACCACCACACTCAACTTAGTTCTCTACCCACACTCTCTCAACAATGGGCAGCTCCTTTGAATTGTTTCTGAGATTTTCATATTGCATTTGGATTACCCATAGCCTTCTAGTGTTATCAGCAAATACTTTTGAACAAAATCATTTGATTTTTGGAAACAGAAAAAAGTCTTTCTTATTTTTATTTTATCTCTGGCTTGTTTTATTTGCCATTTGATATGTTCTTGTTCTTTGTCCCTCCTCATTTAGCTTTTTCTCAGTGCATGAACAACCCTGCACCACCCAACTTACATGAAAAATGGATTGGCAAAGATATATACATCTTTGCCAAAATTCAACTTTCTATTGGCCATTTCCCAAACATCAACAATGTCTTTAGGGATGTGGAAGCATATTGAGCAACCTATCAGCAAATTGTAGCTTTAGCAATCACTTGTCATGAGTTCCTTCAGGAGAAATTACTTCTAAAGAAAAATGTGTACAAATGAACATTTTTTTTGAGACAAGATTTCTCTGAGTAGCCTTGGCTGTCCTTGAACTCACTCTGTAGACCAGGCTGGCCTTGAACTCAGAAATCCACCTGCCTCTGCCTCCCAAGTGCTGGGCTTAAAGGTGTGCGCCACCACCACCTGGTCAAATGAACATTTTTTAATGGAAAGAGAAAATGTTTACTTGTGCCTCTGACTGTTTTTGTTGTCTCTCAGAGCCCTTTCTTACACCAGCATATGCATGAACAGATAAATATATTGCATTTGATTATGGATATTTGTGAACAATGACCAGTCAGTATGCATAGGTTTAGAAGTATTAAGGTAATAATTAGATTTCCTCTGTGCATTTAATTCTCTCTCTCTCTCTCTCTCTCTCTCTCTCTCTCTCTCTCTCTCTTTCTCTCTCTCTCTCTTATATTGGCGGATAGTGTTTTTTTTAATCTATTAGAATAGATTGAGGTATACATCCTGCCTTTAAAGGATTTATCTACCTAGTAAGAGAGACATGGCCAAGGAAATAAATTATTGGCTTAGGCAAATAAAATCCAATTTATAAACACAGGAAAAGTAAGTGTAGTTGCTAACAAAAGTAAAGTTAAAGAGGACTGTGCCAGAGGATGCCATTAAAACCAAACCTCAAAGGATAAGGAAGCTGTTAAGCGTCTTAAAATGTAGAAAGCATCTTGTAAAAGAACAAAGCCATAGGTATGAAAGTCAAGAGCTTGCTTAGCAAGCAAGAGTAGTTTCTGTAGCTAGAAAGAGGGCAAGGAAAGTGACATCGCCTCTCTTAGTTGAATATTATACTGGAGCAAGACTTGGACTGGCACAGCCAGTATGAGAAGAATCCAATGGAAGAAGTAATGGGCCTTTTCTTATTTATATCCATCCTTTAAAGACTTTCTGGGGCAAAGTATAAGTATTGACCTGATACATTAGAGAAGTAAAGTTCTAAATGACACAGACTCCAGCTGAACTGTTGTTTCAGTACACTATTTGAAATATATTCCTCATACACATTATCCTTAGTATATTGAGTATATAAACAAATGGTCTCAAACAATCCAGGGAAAATTGACTAGCTGTCTGTTAAATTTACTCATTAAAATTTCTGTATTTTGTATCCAGTCAGATTCATTGAGCCTATGCTCTGTTTTAATCCTGACTTTTACATGTGGTTTCTTTTTTTATGTGTACAAGTATTTTATTTATTTATTTACTTATTTATTTATTTTGGTTATTTTATTTGCATTTCAAATGTTATCCCCCTTCCCAGTTTTCCCTCCACAAGGCCCCTATTCCCTCCTACATCCCCCTCCCTTTATGAAGGTGCTTCCCCACCCACTCACCCACTCCTCTCTCAGCAACCTAGCCTTCCCCAATTCTGGGTCATCAAGCCTCCGCAGAACAAAGGGTCTCCCCTCCCAGGGATTCCAGATAAGGCAATTCTCGGCTATGTATCCAGGTGGAGCCATGGGTACTCCCTGTGTACTCTTTGGTTGGTAGTTTAGTCCTTGGGATCTCTGGGGGTCTGGTTGAAGTCCTTTTTCAGTTGAATGGTTCATTTCATTTTTAAAATAGTTAAGTCCCTAAAACCATTTTTAAAAGAGAGTAGTAGCAGTGATGTGTAGATGGGTAAGAGACTAAAGAAAAAAACTCTTTGGGAAACTAAACCCACAATTTATGCCTTAGGGTCTCCATCTTTACAAATCCTTTCATCTACACAGAAACATTGCAACTCTCATTCTGTAATTTGTTTTTATTCTGGAGCAATAAAAGCATTAGTGAAGACAGGCTTCTGTGCATAATTAAAGGGCTCATGTCAATTACAATTTATCCACTGCTGCTCAAGGCACTATGGATATTTGGGTCTATTGCTGTCAACCATTCTGAATTAATGTCTACCTTTGATTTATTTCAATATAACATGTTATAAACTTTAATTGTTGTTGATCCCACCTTCCCAATTAATTCCAAGTAAGTTTCCCAGTGAACTGATTAAACCAATGGACATATCTTCAGATAGAGTGGTATGCTTAGGATTTTATGTGGTTATTAAGGCCATAATGACATCATTTTTATGCCATTATGGGAACTCTTATCCCTTGGATTGTTTTATTTAAATCTAAACATCTAAATGTGCCACACAATTGTATGCCTTGGGGACTGGAACCCTGATTAATGAGTGGATACTAGGAAGCAAAGAAAGAACAGACACATGAACATAACAGCTGTGATCACATAGTCTGAGCACTTAAGTGGAGAAGCCATAGCACCCTGGGATCTCAGCATGTTTATTATATACATCCAAACAGGGAGGCAGGAGTATTACATAGAGCTTAATCGAAGGAGGTGGAGTTATTGCGTATAGATAGATAAATAGGAAGGCAAGTGTATTATATTTATCTGAACAAGGAGGCAGCTATAGCTAATCTTGATAAGAGCAGTCTTTGTAAGGAAAGAGTCTACTGGTGTCATCCTAGAGGAGAAAGATATGGTTTACAGTTTCTGCACACTCTCAACCTTTGCACTCAGAGGACAGGTAGGTGTTGCTATTCTTCTTAGCTTCACTAGTGGATTGCTGTAGGTACAGGTACTTGACATGGCCATACCTTTGCACACAATAAAGCAATACACATTCACTCAAGTAGTCACTAACTGCCAACACAAAGGAGAAAACCAGGAGAACACACTAGGGAATAAAACAAGAATATGTCTGAACATAGTACACTTTGAGACTGAACAGCCATTTTACCAGCTGGGGACACTCTGGCAGCTATCCATTCATTTTGCTGTAAGGCTCCTTTTTTGTTTGTTTGTTTGATTTGTTTTTTGTTGTTGTTGTTGTTGTTTTGTTTTGTTTTTCAAGACAGAGTTTCCTTGTATAGCCCTGGCTATCCTGGAACTCACTCTGTAGACCAGGCTGGCCTCCAACTCAGAAATCCACCTGCCTCTGCCTCCCAAGTGCTGGGATTAAAGGTGTGCCACCACTGCCCACCGAACAGCCACTTTAAAAGTATGCTTAGGTTTTTTTCCTTGGTTACCATTGTGATTAGCATATAATCTTATAGGGATTATTTTATGAACATAAAGTTTAAAGTTAAAAAAAAAGAAATGGTGCTTACAGCTTCCTTATAGCGTTTCCAACTGCCTGTGGCTTGCTTGAAAAGATAATTTATTTCTAATGCCCCAAATGTCACATATTATTAAAATCTATATTGTCTTTCATGCCTTCTCTATGAATGCTTGACTTGTAGTCCTTAAGTCCATTTATTGAGAATATTAACTGACTTAAGGAATGTTTTACATATAATTGAATTGTTTTCTTTCATTTAAAAATTATTTGCTTATTTTAAGTGCTAGGTATAGAACAAAAACCCTCATACAAGTCAAACTATGTATAGCTGTACAAATGTTTAAGGTTAAACATCACCAAATTCTAAATATCAACATGAAATCATTATAAAAATAATCTTCTCTATATTCTTTCTTTATTATCATATCTTATAAGACAATTTGTTAAGAAAAAAATTGTCAGTCTTTCAATTTAGTATTGAATATGTTTAACTTCATAAAATTGGCCATTTGTTAAAAAGTACATAATGCTAATTTAAATTAAGTTTGAAAATTACAATACAATTTATTACAAAATCAAGGAAACTCCTTTGTGTTTATCTTTTATAATAAACACATACCTTTAAAATATAAATTTCTAAAAGATAGTGATTATTGACAATGCATATTATTTAATTTTCATGTCATTTGCTTTTCATCTACCATACTACTAAGTATGTTTATGTTAAGAAATGGACTATAAATACAGAAGTGAAATTGCCTACTACTTTGTTTCATTTTGTGTGCATACATGTGTCTAACACAAATTTTTTATTAGATATTTTCTTTATTTACATGTCATATGATTTCTCCTTTCCCAGTTTTCCCTCCAAAAAAAAAAAAAAACTCCAAAAAACAGCAAGAAGAACAAACCCCTGTTCCCTCCTCCCTCCCCCTGCTTGCCACCCCACCCTCTCCCACTTACTGGCCCTGGCATTCCCCTACACTGGGACATAGAACCTTCACAGGGCCAAAGGCCTCTCCTCCTATTGATGACGGACTTGGCCATCCTCTACTATACACAGACTTTTAAGAAATATTTTCTCTTTTGTGATGAAATCATCCTGATACAATGTAGATAAAAATTGAATTTCTAGAATATTTATATATGATTCACAATATCTCCATAAAGATATTTTAATTAAGACTATAAATGAGTTCATTTACTTCCTCTTCCAGAATACAAAAGAAATGAGTCTATATTTGTTTCAGTTACAGGGCTTGCATGATTTATGGTTCTTATAGGCATAAATGCTTTTAAAGGAAATTGACAAACCCTATTTAGTTAAGCATTTGTAAGTGTAAACATGTTAACCTAATTTATCCCTAGAATTTTGTGATAGTGTTTATTTTAGCAGATTATCATTAAGAAGTCATAATTCCTTGAAGAACATAAGATGTGTGTTTAAATCCAGCAATGTCAACCCTTACTATGGCTTTCATATAGGAAGAGCAAAATTCTAAGTCAAGTTGTATATTTTACTAGATCAGTCAAATGAATCAATACTCTGTTGTATCAGCACTATTACAATAGGTTAAAATAAGTACATACACAACTGTCAATTTTTATTTTCAATTTATATATTAAATCTATGGCTAAACTTGATGATTTTTAAACTTCAAATTTCCTGTATTTTTATTATTATATTGTTACTTATTCACTTCGCATCCAATTCACAGCTTCCCCTCCCTCTCATCTCACTCCTACCCCACTATCTACCCCTATTACCATTCTCTTCAGAAAATTTGAGACCTCCAATGAATATAGTCTGACTTTGGCACATGAAGATGCACTAAGATTAGGTGTGACTTCTTCTATTGAAATTAAACAAGGCAGTCCAGTTAGGGGAAAAGAATCCAAAGGCAGACATTGTAGTCAAAGACAGCTTTTACTCCCACCTTGGGAGTCCCACACAAAGGCCAAAATGCACAACTGTTACAGCTGTGCAAAGGGCCTAGTTGTTCCACACATGCTCTTTGGTTGGTGGTTCTGTTTCTGTGAACCACTATGGGCCCAGGATTGTTGATTCTGTGGGTTTTCTTGTGATGACCTTTACCTGTTTGTCTCCTTCTATTTTTCCTCCTACTCTTATTCTTTATTAGATGTTTTCTTATTTACAATATCTCCTTTCCCAGGTTCCCCTCCAAAAAAAAAAACAACAGACAAACAAACAAACAAACAAGCAAACTAAAACAATCCCCCTGCCTCACCATCCCACCACCTCCTGCTTACTGGCCCTGGCATTCCCCTACACTGGGGCATAGAACTTTCCCAGGGCCAAGGTCCTCTCCTCCCATTGATGACCGACTTGGCCATCCTCTGCTATCCACATGCTGCTGGAGCCATGAGTCCTCCCATGTGTACTCTTTGGTTGGAGTTTTAGTTCCTGGGAGCTCTGAGGGTACTAGTTAGTTCATATTGTTGTTCGTCCTAAGGGGCTGCAAAACCCTTCAGCTCCTTGGTTCCTTTCTCTAGCTCCTTCATTGGGGACCCTGTACTCAGTCCAATGGATGGCTGTGAGCATCTACTTCTGTATTAGTCGGGTACTGTCAGAGCCTCTCAGAAGACAGCTATCTCAGGCTACTGTCATCCAGCACTTGTTGGCATCCACAATAGTGTCTGGTTTTGATGATAGAATATGGGAAGGATTCCCAGGTGGAGCAGTCTCTGAACTGTCCTTCCTTTAGTCTCTGCTCCATAGTTAGCCTCTGCAACACCTTCCATGGGTATTTTGTTCCCCCTTTTAAGAAGAAACTAAGTATCCTCACTTTGGTCTTCCTTCTTGAGTTTCTTATGGTTTGTGGTTTGGACTTTGTGTATTCTGATCTTCTAGGCTAATATCCACTTATCAGAGAATGCATACTATGTGTGTTCTTTTGTGATTGGGTTGCCTCACTCAGGATGATATTCTCCAGGTCCATCCATTTCTCCAAGAATTTCATAACTTCATTGTTTTTAATAGCTGAGTAGTAGCCTGGCGGTGGTGGCTCAGGCCTTTAATCCAGGCCCTGGGAGGCAAGAGACAGGCGAATTTCTGAGTTTGAGGTCGGCCTGGTCTACAGAGTGAGTTCCAGGACAGCCAGGGCTCCACAGAGAAACCCTGTCTTGAAAAATCAACCAACCAAACAAACAAAAAAGCTGAGTAGTACTCCATTGTGTAGATGTACTACAATTTCTGTATCCACTCCTCTGTTGAGGGACATCTGGGTTGTTTCCTGTTTCTGGCTATTATAAATAAGACTGCTATGAACATAGTGGAGCATGTGTCCTTATTACATGTTAGAGTATCTTCTGGGTATATGCCCAGGAGTAGTATAGCTTGGTCCTCTGGTAGTACTGTGTCGAATTTCTGGAGGAGCTGCCAAACTTATTTCCAGAGTGGTTGTACCAGCTTGCAGTCCCACCAGCAAATTGCAAAGCTTCTGTAAGGCAAAAGGTACTGTCAATATGACAAAACGACAATCAACAGATTGGGAAAAGATCTTTACCAATCCTATTTCTGATAGAGGGCTAATATCTAATATATACAAAGAACTCAAGAAGTTAGACTCCAGAGAAACAAATAACCCTATTCAAAAATGGGGTACAGAGCTAAACAAAGAATTCTCAACTGATGAATACCAAGGGGCTGAGAAGCACCTAAAGAAATGTTCAACATCTTTAGTCATCAGGGAAATGCAAATCAAAACAACCCTGAGATTCCACCTCACACCAGTCAGAATGGCTAGGATAAAGAACTCAGGTGACAGCAAATGCTGGAGAGGTTGGGGAGAAAGAGGAACATTCCTCCTACTCTTAAACAGGATTCCCCAACATCTGATTAACATTTGGCTGTGGATCTCTGCATCTGTTTCCACTATTTGCTTTGTGAAGACAGTTTGATGACATTTATGCTAGGTATAACACAAGTATAATACAATATCATTAATAGTGTCAGGGGAAGGCTCTGTCTCAGGGAATGGATGTCAAGCTGGACCATTGTTGGACCCTTCCCTCAAATTTTGCTCCATCCTTTCCCCCTGCCCATCACAATTTACAGGACAAATTGTGGGTCTAAAGTTTCGTGTTCTTTGAACGTCTTATCTGGTTACAGGAGATGGCCAGTTTATGTACCATAAGCCCAATCGTTGGGAGTCTTAGCTTAGAATAACCCTTATAGATTCCTGAGAGTTTCATTCTCCTAAGTTTCTAGCTCATCCCACATAGGTCCCCCCACACCAATGTAGTTGTCTTTCCCAGTACTTTCCATCTTTCCCCCACCTCATCCTCACTGTTTATACTCAACCCCTCACACATACAGTCCCTTCCCTCAATCCACTCTGGATATTAATCTATTCCACCATCACTCCCAGTCTCAGTGACTTCATATTCTCTTATGATATGTCTCATTTCCACCTGCCAAGAAGAAAACACTTGGCAAAACTTGGGTTTATAAAGAGTGACCTAATTGTCTAAAAATGTGTTTGGGATTCATGTAGTATCTGGTTTAGGAATAAGTAACATAACAAAATATGTGTCATAGTCATGCTACCAAATGACTGGTCCTATTTGGTATTATATTAAAAGGGAATATAATTCAGATTTTAAAAAATCCTGGACTTTCACATTGGTTTTATTAAAATGTGTTATTTATGATTTGTTTTGTTTGTATAATAATTTAAGAAAAATTTTAAGTATTTTAATCAGGAGATCTGACTTGTTATAAATACTTAATGTAGGAAAGTAATTTAAATATTCTAGAGGATTATTTATAGAGAAAATGATATATCTAATTTATGTCAAAGTACAGAATTCAACTTGGAATGGAAAATGGCATTTTTTTTAGTTATAAATACAGTATAGATTATATTTTAGTAAGAATGCCGATATACTGAGTTTTCTTTCAAAAATTCAAATGTCTCCATGGACAGAACCATACTCAACTAACTGTTGATCACTAAAGCCCAACACCTTCCATTTTCCAGTTCATCCAAGCAACATTTATCTCTAATTTATAGTTCCCTCCTTCATCTTTAGTTATTTCTCACCCTCATGGCTTTAATGTCTTCACTGTAAAATTTCTCATTTTCCTAGTTCGGGGTTGGAAGCATGGTAATGCCTCTTCACTTCTATCTTGAAAAATAGAACATGGTGCTTCTTTGTTCATTTTTGTCTTGAGAATTGTCTATCTACTAGTCTATCATGGTTACAGTAGTTATATTTCTAGAGTTTCAAATCCCATATGAAGTATTTAAATGCTATATTTAACTTTCTCATACATGCAAAATATATTTTTCCAATAGTTCTTGAAAAGCCATCAGCCTTTGTCAACATGGCAAGACTAGAAATATATATATATATATATATATATATATATATATGTATTCTCACACATACATATTCATATATTCACTGACTTAAAAACTTTGGGATAAATTTTAGTGAACATTTGATTCTGTTCTTATTTGACCATTACATGCCCATCTGTGTAGACGTTTTATTGTCAATACCAAGTATGTAGTTTTTCATATCCCTTTCAGTGTAGGATATGAATAATAACCAAAGAATATATAATATCAGCCGGGCACGCCTTTAATCCCAGCACTTGGGAGGCAGAGGCAGGCGGATTTCTGAGTTCGAGGCCAGCCTGGTCTACAGAGTGAGTTCCAGAACAGCCAAGGCTACACAGAGAAACCCTGTCTCAAAAAAACCAAAAAAAAAAAAAAAAAAAAAAAGAATATATAATATCAGACAAAATATGCTATGAAAAACATTAGAAGAAGGAGAGTATTGTTTTAGTAAAAGCTATAAAAGAAGGCTCAGTATCCTATCAGAGTAGAGATTTCTGTCAGCTAAAGGATGAAACACACTACTGTATGGAGAAAATGTTTTTAGATGAAGGTCTACTTCAATCCTAGAACCTGAGAAAGGACTATGCTTTTACAAGAACAAGAACAGAAGTGTAACTTGGTGGTGTAAAATAAAAATGATAAGGAACCCTATGATATCTACTATGATGGAAATAGAAAAAGAGCAGAGGCTTCAGAATGAAAGACAAGGAAGAGCAATATCAAAATCAACAAAACAAAATACAAATAAAACAAAAAGTTATACTACAAAGTGGACCCAAACTAAAACATATTATACAGTAAGGATATATTTTAAGTTAATGTTTACTCTAGACCATTTGAAAGTATCTGTGAAGATTGTGGTAATGTTTTGATACTGACATGCATGTATAGTTTTCATTTTCTTTATTTTAATCGTGAAATCATTTATGAGGTACAATGTGTAGTTTTAACCTTTGTATAACATTATCAAAACCTTCAACCAAATAAGTTTGAATATCTCCTGCCTAATCAAACTACCATTTTGTGGTTTAAAATTTTTGAAAATATATTCTACTACTTTCTAAATATAATTATTATTACCTGTGCCTTTTAAGTATGATTATGTCTAGGTTCCAACTTTATTTTTATCTCTAATAAGAGAAATTTATGTTGAAAGGTAGTTTATACCATGAAAGAACTTATTTAACCTATAGCAAACACAACTTTTAATCTGCTCATGTATTCATGAAAACACATATGAATATTAGATTCACTATAAAATAATTAGTTATTAGTAATAAAGTATTTATTAACAACATTATTAGAGAATATATTAAAATATAAGGTTAATAGGATCTCTCATTTTTGGCATATGAAATTAAAAACATTCTAACTTTGAAACAGCATTAGTACAGAATTTAGCTCCTGAGTGTCTACTACTTTGTATTTTGTTCACTATTTTTATTCACTTTACATCCCAATATCAGCCCCTCATCTCCTCCCAGTACCCCCTCACACTGTTCCTTCCCCTCCTCCTCTGAGTAGAGTGACAACCCCCTCCATGTGTCATCCCTCCAATCCCCCAGTGCTTTATATTTTTATAATCTTTTTCAGAATTTCAGTTAACCAACTATCAATGATATACACACTGTCAATAATGTCTTCTGGCTTTTTATTCTTAACATATAAAAACCAAAGAGTGATGATATGATGAAAATTATAATGAGTATTTTGGAATTATGCAAGATAATTTGTAAATTAAATATGCAGCAAAGAAAAACCACATCTGATCGAATCAATTTCCCACATGTAGTAGGGTAAAAAGTACAAGTTACAAATACAACGAAAGTTCCTCCACAGGGATACTTCCTACATGTAATAAGCATAAATTTTCTTCCACATTTAAGAAACAAAACTTTAAAACAAAAACAAACAAAAAATTCTTCCTTGTTTATCTGCCTCATTAGCAATGTCTTCTTTTTTGCTTCTATTTTAAAACTCTAAATCATGAAATTTCATTTTGGGACTTTACATCAACAGAACAAATCTAGGAAGTATCATAAATGAGAAATTTGATGAATATTTTACAAGCACCTATCTCCTTCTCTATCATTTCTTTTCAAATTTTAAGTAAAAAAATTAAACCGTACTTGATATAATGTTATATACTATAATATTCTAGTGAATTTTAATATAAATTATTAAAAATGAGATAAAGCCCTCAACATAATGTCATTAATGTTTAATTCTCTATACGAGGAAGAATGTAATAAATTTATGTAAACTTCATTGATGAAATTCAAACTATTGTCAAGTGCAAAGAAGGAAGCAATGATCACTTTTTCTTCAACCCATTTTATTTGTCCCAAGATGCAAGAAGCAATATCATATCTAAGGCTGAATTCCATGCCATAAATGTAGGTAAGTGTTCTCCTACATTTGGTATCTGGCAAAGATCATATTTAATCTCCATTTATGTAAATTATCCATTATTTATTAGATCATAACAGATATGTCAAAGAGTTACCATTGCTATTAATCTAAGCATGTACATTTTTATTGCTATAAATGTTTTCCATTTATTTTCTTGCCTCTCTGGTCAAAACTGCAGATAGTTTGAGGTTTATCAATTGTAAGAAGCTGTATATGAATGTTGAACGAATGAATTTAACAATCAGTTCATCCAAGACTTTAGATAGCTGACAATCATCTTAGTATGTCTGTATGTTTAATAGAATTAATAGTTTAATTTTTTTATTTTGAAATTCTATAAAAATTTTCAATACATCAAGCTGTTAGCTAAAGTCAACAGTATCACTATCTTATACCAAGTATTATTTGGTTCTGGCTTTCGAATTTATACTGAAAATGCCTATCAAAGAAATGTTGGACCTATGACTTCAATTTCTGAAGCAAATAATATTTTACATTGTTTTGAGAAACAGAGTAGATGAATAGTATTGTTTTGAGAAACATAGAGTAGATGAATAGTAAGGCAGATAGGCAGAATTTCAGAGATGAATGAAGCAAATGGATCCATTTCTCAGTACCTATCAGCATGCTTACACTCAAAGTATCTGATCAAAAAGGTCATACCATTAGTATTTCTCAGTGTTACTGATTAAAATGAACACTAGGTAATTAAAAAGTGTTATCAATGACATTTTAAAGTATAATATTTTAAATATTGTATAATATATAACATAATTTCATAATTATAAGTTAATAATATAATAAAATATAAATACTTCCAAAATATTGAACTATATATAAAAAAATAGGTATAGATTTTTCTCTTTTCAGTGAGCTGCCCATTTTAAGTAGATTGAGTGATGAGTAAAGGGCCTTCAGAAACTCCCTATGTCATTAACTTAGTATTTGTATTATAAAAGAATAGAGTATTATAAAAGCTTTGAGTATGGCTTTCTTAAGCCTTAGTTTCTCCTTGCCTAAAAGAGACCAAATGACTATGCACTTGTCACAAGTACAGTTGGCACACTGTCTTGAATCTAGTAAGCCTGGTTTCATAGAATCTGTTTTCACTGTTTCCAGAAGAGTAACTTTTATAAATTGATTCAACTAAAAAGATATTTTTGTATTTATTGATTTCAAAGGAAAATGCAATAATTCTACTTACTCCCAGTTGCTTTTTAGAATTGAATATTGCATGAATAGGTTTTGTCCAAAATTTCAGTGAACTTTGTCATAATGATTTTATTGAACATATGGAATTCATTACATTTTAGTAAAAGCCACTATCTAGTGAGCTGTATCCATGGATTGACATATATATTACTTGAAAAAAAATAAATACATGAGTAGAAGTAGTAAGTTTTATACTATCAGCCATTTTAATCTCTAAGGACATTTCAACAAACAATATCTGCATGTTAAATATAACCACTTTTAGCTTTCATATGGAAAATGACTTTTACTATAAAATGTACTATGATAATGTAATAGTCTAATCTTTACTAATTTCTATCATTTTCTTTGAAACTGGATGTGCATTAACAGTTTATTTCTTCAAGTAACTATTAGCAATCTGTGAAATATTTAAAGTTGAGAATTCATTTATTCCAGTTACTATTATGATTATATTGTTAGTTTCATTGAATATGACATTCTACTAGAAGTAAAAGTCAAACATACAACTACTTTTCTCTATCTTCTATTTGTTTTTCATATCCCCTTTTGGTTCATGAAACAAACTCTCTCACACACACACTCACATTCATGTGTCTGTACATGTGTTGTTAAAGAGAATGTATTGTAAGCAGTGGCCTATTTGAATATTAGGAATGTCTAAAAATATTTGCAAACCTTACCAAGTAAAATAAATAATGGTCCTATACCAATAAACTAATAGAACCATTTTCATTCTATAAAATAATTTTATCCTCAATTAGAATTGCTTGAAATACATAGTATATAATAATCAAAAATCATAGATATTTAATAGATGGATTACTAAATCACATCTTCCATACCACTACCATTGTGCTATTGCATGCTACAAAGCTACTTTTGAATTTTAAATTAATGCATGTTAGCAGCTATTTTACACATTATCTTGGTGACAAAGGTCACCAAGATAAAATATATGAATACCTAGCATAGTATTTGGCATATAGCAAATACCTGAAAAATGATAATACTTACTTTAACTTATTGTTAAGTGTGTTTTTACTTGGATACAGAGAAAGTTGCTCCAAGCGTAAACTGTCCAACAAAATCCTGCCACAATCCCTGTGTTATGTATCTTATATATTACCAAGTAATATACTGGGGGATATTGTTGTTTTGTTTTGTTTTATTTCTCTCACTATGTAGTGTGCTGATTGTCCTGGAGCTTTCTATATAGTGTAGGCTCACCTGGACACACAGATATCTACCTGGCTCAGTCTCCTTAATGCTGACCTTAAAGGCATGTGCTGTCATATCAGCTAATACAGTTTTACTAATTTTTGTTTGTTTTCTTGATTGCATTTTTAACCTAATAATGGCTAATTCAAAGATATTATGAATTTGAAAGTGTTAAAAACTATCAACCTATAATAGTGACAAAATATAAAACAAGTAAAAGGTGAGACATTGATGAATTCAGTGGTTGTATATGAGGTCCACTTGTTAATAGTAGAGTTGCTTCTCAAAGGCAGTCACTGTGCATTAAATATGCTACCTTTAAAAAGATGTGATGAAAAGGAAGCAAACTGAGAAGCACAAAATAAGAAATAGATGTTAGGAGATGCATCTTAGAGCAGAAGCAACAGTAAGCAATGACACTTAGTCTAATACTAACTCAGTGGAAAGCAGAGAATTTTTCATGAATTTTGTGAATCACTTGCTTAAGGCACTTAAGTCTGAAGCCACCTATAAGACCTAGGCTCTGAGCCAGGTTGAATTGGTGCCACCTGGCGAGTCCATGATTGGCAAAGCATCCCTTACAACACTTGACTAGAACACCAGGAAAAGTCGGGGGAGGGGAATCCTACATTGACAGATTTTGAAGTGGGCAAAACAGGTCTATTTTGAGAAAAAAAAGTTCAATAAAATATATGTCAGCAAGGAAGAGAAGATTCTGCTTAGTTTTACAGCTCAAAAGGACTGTCTTACACCCTAATTTGAAGAAAATGTATCCAAGAAACGCAAACTTAAGTTCTCTTACCTTTTTTTTTTCTTGAAACAGATGGACCTTACCCTATTTCACTTAGAGAAAACTTAAATCATAGCCTTTGTAGGTTTCTCCATCCACTATTCATTATGATTGTTACTTCCTTTCTTCTTTTAATATAAGTATACACGATACCAAGGGTTATGACCTGAACAAGGATGTCACCAATGGATATGCAATCATAGAAGCATAGAATCCATAAATCTCACAAGGACACAACCCTAGACAAAGAATTGCAGGTATATGTGGAATGTTGTGAGTAGGAGAAAATAGCCTTCAGTAAGGAAGAGTCCCCCAGTTAGTTAGCCAATACCTAGTGAATATCCCTGAAATCATATACCTAAATGCAACATTATGTAGATGAAGCAAAATATGCTAACATATTTAACAACAATTAAAGAATAAGAGGCCAGAATCCTATAATTTGAGAGAGAGCAAGACAAGATGCATGAATGTGAGAAGGTGGAGAAATAAAATGTTGTAAGGAAAATGATATAATTCTTTAAGGTCAACATAAAAAATAATTTTAACATGCCTGCATGACCCATAACCCTATCATCACTGATTATCTTATTATTCAAACACCTGTATACTCCAGGGACCAAAAAAAACCACAAAAAATAAAAAACAAACAAACAAACATATGACCACTTCCTGATTAAATTTCAAGGTCTTTGATTTAGGAAATCGTCCTTTCTCTTCTGGCTCATGAAATAATGCCACAGGATATATCCTCAGAAACCCAATTGCACCTAATTATCTACTCTTTTCCCAGTTTCTGTCTCTGATTTGAAAATACCTGTCTCTTCTGTAATGAGAAATACTCATTCTTACAGCACCTAAAGTTTTCCCTAGCTTATATTTGAGGTCAGGCTCAAAATCAACAAATGCAAAACCAAAATCAGGAGCCAGAACATGTGTCTCATGAGATGATTTCCTTCCTTCATAAAGCAAACACTCATTTGAAGTAAACTAATAGGGACAGGACATAGAGAGACACAGAAAAGATAATCAGTAGTGCCACCACTGGGTTTATAGTCTAAAGGATAATTTCAACATTTATGAGCACAAACTGCTATTGATTTATGGAGGAATTTTTTATACAAGTGATCTCATGCCTAATTCTATGGGTTTATTATAACTGAAATGCGATAGAGTATGGCCCAAGATGATAACTCCTAAACAACTATAGATAGAAAAGTGGATGTCCTCCCACAGACCTGTACCATAGCCATTATATGAATTTTAATACTATAATGTACTTACATTGTTTATGTCTATGAAACTAAATGGTGTCTGTATATTTTAAAACTTTATGTATTGGGTATAAGTTTATACAACAGGGCATTATTTATATACATAATTTTACTGATAAATTATGAATATATTTTAGATTTCCACTTAAAGTAATTGGTATTATTTTATGCCTCTCACACATTTGTAAGGAGTTATAATACTGATAAGCCCTTTGTTTGAATTCTGCTAGAATTTATCTATCTTGCACTTACTGTAAATATCCTTCTCATAGAGAAATACTCGGGCATCTTAGATTTGGGATTCTTCAGCTTTTAGAGTGTGAAATCTTGGGATACAGAGAACATTGGATTAGTTTAATTTCCTGATGATGTAATCAGTTTGGCAATCTTCTTGGCTAATGGGTACTTTAGAAGGCAGAAAGACATGAATTCAGTGGATAATATTGTGCCTGAACCTTGTCAGTTAGTACCTATATGATTTAAAGTAAGTAATTGACTTTTGTGTGTCTTGGAGTCCTCACTTGCAAAACTAGGAAGTATATACCTACTGATTTTTTTAAGGGCATTGTGAGGGTGAAATAAGACTAGAACATGACTTTGAAAATTATAAAACACACCCTTGAAAGGAATTTTAAAACATATTTATATCTAATAATTGTATATAATAATATTTGCATACCATTTATGTCAAATTTTCTACTCCCAAATCTATAAGAGCAAAGGTGTTTTCTGAGAATAACAGAAGGATAGAGGGTAAGCTTGGCCTACAATAAACAAATGTCACAATCACTCTCATATCTTAAAGACCTATTACTCATTTTCTAGGCACTGTTTATGTTGTTTCTAGTTTCTTTGTTCATGTTTCCTTTAGAGAATATATGTTTCATTTCCCTTGATTTACTATGATTTTCTCAGAAAAATCTTTTTAGGCCTAAGTTGTAGACATAAAAACAGGTCAGAGAGGATGGATAATATATCTAAAATTTGAAAAAATAACACAGACCTGTAACATTTTATTGTTTGTCATTGACATATTTCCTTATCTTTACTCTCATTTATGTATTCAGGACATATCTCTATTGTCCCTTTTTCTGATAATAAACATTATAAATTGATAAATAAAACCGTCTGTGGGATGAAGATTACCTTTTAGTGTCTGGTGGGTATAACTCTTATTCTGTGAACACGCAATCACTACAGTGTTTTATGACTAGAAGTAAAGATTGCAAGCTCTAAAAAATTAATTGAATAATAATCAAATTTGATATTTTTCCACTGTTATTTCTATAGGCACAATACACATATTGATAAGAGTACATTCTTTTTAATTATGTATTAAAAATAAGGAATCCTCTAAGAGCTCTTATTTCACTTTCCACATAGCTTAAAATCCTTGCCTGACCAATAAAGGCTATGACTCTAGGTGCCCAGTCTGCATATATAACTGTCTCTGTTCCTGATGTTGCTCCACACAAGGGGCTATCTTATTCTTATTATACTGTGTTAAATTTTTTTCTTTTAATTTTTTTCAAGAAGTATATTTATACTATGCAAAGATTAATTAAACCACATTAATTATATCCCATTAATTATTTACAAAAGAATATGATAGGCTTTCTATTAAATTGTAACATTAAGCAATTTCACAAGTTTCTAATTTTAACTTTATATTGACTTTGAAATATTTGTTAGAGGCTTTATTCATATTTTAGCATAATAATTATTATTACAAAAATGAATAGAATAATGCAGTTTATTGTTCTTTGTTGAAAACTGGTTCTTCTTTCATATAATACATCCCAACAAGTTTCCTCTGCGTTCACAACTCCAAGGTTTCCCTGACCTCCCCTCTCCCTGAGATCCACTCCCCTTCTGTTTCCCTTTAGAAAAGACAACTCTTAGAGGAGATGACAACCAAACAGGACAAAACGAGTTACAAGACAAGGCAACCCAATAGAAGAAAAAGAGTCCCAGGACCAGACAAGAGTCTGAGAAAAACCACTCCCACTGTTCTAGAAAGAAAGGAGATTTCATGTTCCTTCTCTTGAAGGAACAACCATGTATACTTTTTCCAAAGACCCCCATGTACCCTAAATCTTTCATGTGTGACTAGCATTCTAGCTGACTTGATGTCATCTTCTACTTTAGGTAAGTGTCTGCCAAACTAATGGGGTAGCCTGAAATTTTCAGTTGTGCGATGCTAGGTGGAATAATAATATTATAAATTACCTCATTATTTCAATTTTACTTGTCTTACTTATTCCTATTGCTGTGAGGATGCACCATGACCAGGAGAAGTTTTAGAAGAAAGCAATTAATTTGGAGCTTGCTTATATTTTAGAGGACCAGTCCATGATCAATATGGTGGGAAACATGCTGTCAAGAAGATAGGTATGGAGCTGGGCCAGTAAATGAGAATTCACACCTGATCTCTCAGCTGCAGGCAAAGATGGGGAGACTAGGCATGGTATGCACTTTTTAAAACTCAAATCTCACCCCCCCATAACACATATTCTCTAATGACAATACACCTACTCCAACAAGACAATTTCTCCTAATGTTTCCCAAACAATTTCATTAACTGGACTCTAAACATTCATTTATATGAGCCTATGGGGACCATTCTCATTGGAATTACCACATTGCTATAATCTAAACTTAAGGCTAGTTGTTTTCCATGTATGAGCTCAAACCAGAATGTGTTTCTAGCAATCTGAAAATTCAAGATCATACTATTGAAGAAAATTTTATAAAAACTGATGGCCATTATAATTTCTCCCAATGTACTACAAATTGACTGTCTATATGGTAATATTAAGAGCATTATGGGTGATTAGAAAGACAGGTATTAAATGAGACTTTCTGTGAAAAATCTAGAGGGCCAATAAAGAAGAGAATTTGTAGAAAACAGTGTTTCCAAAACTTGCAACTGTTATATGTTGTTATACTTTTATGTCAATTTTCCAATAAGTGGGAGAATACACTAACTAAAGTTGATTTTTTGGTAGTATACTGTATCTTTCGTAAAAAGAGCTTAGAAATTGAACATTATATATATTTTCAGCAATTCATGACATAACATTTACACAAATAAATGAGAATGAGCTATCATTGGCATGTTTTATCCAGGAGATATTAGTAAAGCACATGAATTTTCACAAATGTAATTTTAGAGAAGAGAGTTAATTTGTGAACTATTTAATGTTAACATATCCATGAATATGAATAGGTTTTGTGGGTGTACACTGTCTCCATTTTTTGGTTCATGAATATGTGTGATATTTGCCACTTGCATTATGTGTTAGAGACTCATTTGAAAAAAATCTCATTATTCTATGGCTATTTAAATATCTTTACTATTTTTCATCCTCATTATTAAAATGCCAAAGGATGTGTGGATATCTCTTGTCTGTGCTCTGTCTAAAGGCCATGTTTGTGTCTGTGGCCCATGCTGCTGCCTAGTGCCATGTTGATATCTGTGACCTGTGCTGCCACTGAAGGACATGATGCTGTCCCTAGTTCTTTTACTGATTTAATATAAGTGCTATGCAGTTAAGTATACAAAGCAACATCTGGATATCCTCCTAATAGCAGTTACTCATGAAACTTGTCAGATTTTTTTTTTTTTATTTTCTCACTGCAATGTCTGATTTTATTCCATATCTCTACCATAAACCAATAGTAAGAGGGCTTAGATTTCTTGTTTAATTAAAAAAGAAATCCTTACCTGGGTTCTAGAATTTCAGTCCTGCTTCTTCCCAACATGTTTTTATACAGATGTATAGTATCTTTTTAAAAACATGTATGAATGTGTTAGTCTTTAAAAACATTCATTAATCCCTTTTTACCTCTTAGAGATAAAATAGCAACTTTGAGGTATGGGTATTTTTCCATAATTTTTAATATATTTGTAAAAATCCTTTAGGAATTTCATGCTACATATTTTATTCACATTCATCCACTCCTACCCATCAATTCCTCCCAGATCCATTTTCTACCCTTATTACCTTTGAATTTCAAATCATTTATTTTCTAATAATCTATGGAGTCCAATTTGTGCTGCCCATGTATTCATGGGTATAGAAGCCATACATTTGAGCATGATCGACCCAATAAGGACTAAATTATTAAAGAAAATAGATTCTTTCTCCCCCAGATGCCATAAAGTACCAATAGCTCTTCAGATAATGATTGAGGCTAGTAATTGCCTTCCCACTGCATGCAAATTTGTTTACTGTTTGATCTTATTTAAGTTTTGTGTAGGTACTCAAAGCTTCTATAAGTTCCTGAGTTTAGTCATTCTGTTACATTCAGAGGCTACTGTTTAGTTCTGGTCCTCTTAGACAACTGGCTTTTAATTTTTTTTCCTACTCTCTCTGACACTATGGTTCCTGAACCATTAAGGAACTACATGTTATGTCTATGTGCCATTTGTACCATTTTTGCCTGAATATTCTATGAACAATTACTCTCTGAACTTTGACCAGTTGTAAATTTATTCCTTAAATACTGTACACCGTGCAAAGAAACATCTCCAATGAGTCCTGTAATAATACACAGTTATTGAGATACATATTTAGAAAACACTTTGATATATTGTGACAGTTAAATAATAGTAGGATGACCTCTGGGGTAAGATCTTTGACTGTGGATTCTTTTTTTTTTTTTTTTCTGTTTGTTTTCCCTTCATTTGCTAGTCTATCCTTTCTTCATTAACTTCTTTGCCTTTTATTTTTAAATGTTTTATTCATTCATTTACTTGTTTGTTTGATAGACAAGATGTCTCCACATCACAGATATTTCTTGGCTTTTTTCTGAGACTAAAGGTATATACCACCATGCCTATATTAGAACTATGAATTCTTGGCCAGATTTAAATATTATACCTATTGTTCTTTCTATAAAGGGTGGCCTCTAAAGTCAATTGGAAAGCAGTTGGTCACCTATATATTTGTGCTGCTATTGAACTTAGTGATTTATCATTGTATGTTGGTCATTATTTTAGTTTACTGGATTAACAGCTGTTTAAAATTATTAATGACTCTTTTCCACTAACATCTTACATAGTGTTTCCTCATACTAAGAATGTAAGCCAAAACAGAGAATGCTTCCTGGTCAATGCCACCTTGATTTCTCCATGTGCTATGACCAAAATATGTGGTGTGTTCACAGTAGTCTGAATTATTTGAGGAGTCTACGTGACACCTCGGCCCAAACCTCAAGCAGAGGTAACCCATACCTGGCTACCTGGACTTTATATTTGATATAACCTTTTAGAACTTTCTTTTATTATTAACTTGAATAAAGAAGTTCTTTTAAATTAATATATATCATGTTATATAAAATTAATTACATATTATATAATTATGCAAGCATGCACACATATAGATTATATGTAATAAATACATAGCATATATACATCCTATGTTTCTTTTTCTTTTTCTTTTTAAATTTAACACAGTCCATCCAGGACTGTATTTTTTCTTTTTCTTTTAAAGATTTATTTACTTATTAGATATAAGTACACTGTAGCTGTCTTCAGACACCCCAGAAGAGGGCAGCAGATCTCATTTCGGATGGTTATGAGCCACCATATGGCTGCTGAGATTTGAACTCAGGACCTTCAGAAGAGCAGTCAGTGCTCTTAACCACTGAGCAATCTCTCCAGCCCCCACATCCTATGTTTCTAAAAGGCCTTTTTGAACATTCTTATTCTTTGTTATCCTGACACCTGCATTCTCACATGTCCTATACCCTATGGCACTACTTACTGAAACATCCCACACTATGTCAATAGTAAGAGTTCCTCAAAATAATAAAACATTTATTTGAAATATGTTATCATTAACGCTATGCAACTATGTTAGCTCCTAGTATGTTATAAAGATGTTTCATAGTTTTAAAATTGTAGTTATATAATGGCTATTTTCAGCATACAGAATTTGATGCAGAAAATAATCTTAGACACATGAAGACTAGAGTTTATATTTCTTGTTCTTAATAATAAATTATTCATGGAGTAATAATTTTAATCTATGGAATACAAAACATGTTAGTTAATTTATGAAGATATTCAATGTTTTAAAATATACAAACTTTTTTTCATTCACTTTACAACCTGATCACAGCTTCTCTCCATCCTATCTTCCCAGTCCCACCTTTACAGATCTCTCCCTTTCCAGTAACCCCTCCCCTTCTCCTCATAAAATGTGATCCCCCTTGGATACCACAATACCCTGGGGCATCCTAGTCCCAGCATGACTACGTACATCCTCTCCCACTGAAGCCTAGGCAGACAGTCCAGTTCTTGGGAAGGGGATCCAATGGTAGCAAGCAGAGACCAAGACAGACTCATTACAATTGTTAGGGGACCCACATGAGGACCAAAGTGGACATTTGCTACAAATAGGTAGGAAGTCTTATGTCTAGCTCCTGCATGTTCTCTGGTTTGTGGCCCAGATTCTGTGAGCCCCTATGGTTCCAAGTTAGTTGACCTCTGTTGGTCTTCTTGACTTGTTTATTTCTATTCCCCACTTTTCCACAAGACTCCATGAGCTCCATCTGATGTATGGCTGTGGATCTCTGAATCTACCTTTCATCTACTGCCTCATGAAACCTCTCAGGAGACAGTTATGCTAGGTTCCTGTCCACAAGCACAATAAAAATATCATTAATAGTGTCAAGGGGTGGCACTCTCACATGGGATGGGTCTCAAGTTGGGGCAGTCATTGCTTGGCTGTTACCTCACTCTCTGCTTGAAGTTTTCCCTGCATATATCCAATTGATTTAAATCTGTAGGACAAGGAATTCTGTTACATTTAAAATAATCTATTTAGATGGGCAATTTTGCAACCCTGTAATCCTTAATATTTGGAAGGCTGAGGCAGGACTGTCGTAAGATCAAGGGCTGACTGGGAAAATGTAGGATTCCAGTCAGCTTGGGCAATTTAATAAAACCTCTCACAAAATAAGAAAATGCAATTTGAATATAACTAGGTGGTAAAATATTTTCCTAGCTAATATGCATGATTCCCAAGGTTGGATCCCAAAAATGACAAAATTACAAATAAAATAAATATAAGTCATCCAGAAAATGTAACCAATTAAACAAATCTCATTTCCCATTAAAATATTTAAAATTAATTGGTTTTGGTTTTTGCCAAGATTAATTCTATCATCTTAAGCATCATCAGTACAGTTAGTGTTGCATTTATAGCCCCACATACAGAAATATATGGATCACAACAGTTTCACATGTGCAAAAAAATAAAATAAATAAAATAAAGAAGACTCGGTAAAGAAATTTTTTTAGTGTACTCAAGAAAGCCCCCCATAAATTTGTATTATATCTGTCTTCCTTCTGAGTCTTATTAACATTGGTATCCAGAAATAGAACACTGAGAATCATTTAATATTTCATAATGTATATAAATGTTCATACAAGGTCAGAATATTCCTATTGGATTTATGAAGCCTAGTATGAGAGTACAAATGCCAACTAATATATATCACATATTTTATATTTATAATACATATACCAGGTCAAGTGACTATTTGATAAAATAGACTCTGTTCACACAGTCTTTGAAGAAAACTTTATTATGACATGGGAGTCCCATTTGGAATTCTCACACTCCTTGGAAACATCTTTGAATGTTTTCATCCACAGTCTGTTAAAATGAATGTGTTCTTTTTATGGAAAAAAATAAGAATAAGAAAAAAAGATAAAATTGCTAATTATAGGTACCATGTTGTGTGGCAAATCTTCAGAGTTTATTTATCTTATATAACTGAAATCAAATATCTATTGATGAGTAACTACATACATCCTCAGTACCATAGTTTCTTATTTTCATAAGTAGATGGTTTGAGATACATTGTTTAAATGGAGTTGTAGAAGCTTATACCAACTTGACACAAGCTAGAGATATGTGAAAAGAAGGATCCTCAATTGAGAAAATGCCTTCACAACATCTTGGTGTAGGGCATTTTCTTAATTAGTGATTGATGAGGAAGATTCCAGACCATTGTGAGTGGTACCAAATCTGGGCTAGTGGTCCTGGGTTCTATAAGAAAGCAGACTGAACAAGTGATGGGGAACAATCCTATGAGATACCCCTCTGTGGCCTCTGCACTAACTCCTGCATCTAGGTTCCTGCCCTCACTTCTTTTGATAATGTACTATTATATGAAACTGTGAACAAAATAAATCATTTTTTCTCCAAATGGCTTCCTTACAATGTTTCATCACAACAATAGTAACCCTAACTAAAGCAATTTGGTACCTGGATAATAGGGGATAGTATTTCTGTGACAAACTTGACCATGTTGTTTTGGAGAGGATTATGGAAGGTCTTTGGAACTTTGGACTAGAAAAGCCATTGAATGTTAAGTAAGAACTTAGTGAGCTGTTTTCTAGGAGCTTAGAATATTAGACTGTTGAAAGCAGACAATGGGAGCATGTCTCCTTTCCTCCCCATGTTGCCTTGGGCATCGTATTTCATCACAGCAATAGTTACCCTAAGACAGGAATCATAAGACCAGGAAAATTCCCTTTTTATTGTAGATTTAATATTTGAGCATAGTTTTTTATTCTGTTCTGTTTTGAACAACTTAGAGAATCTCATTCCTACACCTGCCCCCTTTATGGTAGGCACTATGTGATACAAATAAAAGCAACATAGACAAAGAAACAAGGTAAATGCATATTCAGGTTCTGTAATACAAGTGCCCAGCTTAAATTTTATGTCCACCTTTAGCAAACACTGCCACTATTTGAGTCCTCTACCTTCACAATCAAAGCTAACCTCCAGGCTTGTTATGAAATTCAAAGCACAATAATAGAATCATACAAGTACTCAGTAAACCTTAGCTACTATTTCTATTGATTTATGTTGCACCATTTCATTAAAATCTTATAAACAGACATGCTAAAAGAGGCTTTAATCCTCAAGTTATAAAACTAGCATTGAACAATATTCCCATGAACAAATAAGCTGAAAATAGTAATTCTGGGTTAATAGAAATTCTTGCTTTTCAAATCTCCCTAGTGTTCTCACTTCAGGTTCACATAGAACAATTGATAACTGACACCTACCACCTCTCTATTGTTCCATAGTCTTTGATCTATATTAAGAGCTCAGTAAATAGCACAAGGAAAAATAATTTCCCCAAAAAATTTCTCAAATGTGGCCAAGGGAACAGACCTATCAAAAAAGAATTTGGAGATTCTCCAATATATACTGAAGTACTAAACATAAAGAACTAGAAAGGATGAAGAAAGTTATCTGGAGTCCAGGGTAGCTCCCACTCCTCTAATGAGTGTAGGCAGTTGTTCATTCAGAATGTCAGATATAGCAAAGTGTGATGATATATAATAGTGATATCAGCACCTGGGAGGTAAAGATATAAAGTTCATGATGTTCCACGTCAGCTTAGTCAATATAGCAGACTATATCTAAAGAATACCAAATACATATAACAAAATAACAACTACTTGAAGAAGTGAAGGTATGTGTCAACTGTAAGAGAGTTGTTTGGTTTTTAATAGTACTTCTTTATTTTTTCTTTCTATACTTTTGACTTATAACTCTCAATCTTAGGTTCACCAACCTGAATCTGAACCTCTAGTACTAATACTTGGGATGGTATTCTGAAAGTACTTTCTTGTGCCAGTGAGTTCAAGCCTATTTCCCACTTTCTCTCACATCATTTCATTGAGATTTTTTGTATCTACATTTTCATGAGTCATTAGTCTATAATTCATCTTGTTCTTGAGGCTGTGTTTATTAATTCTTGCCGTTTGGTTTCTTTGGTGTGGTATCTCCTCCCACTTCTGCTCTAATGTTCTGTGAATATTCCTTGTGTCCTCTTTGCAGTAGTTAATTAACCTTCTCTTCAGACTAATGTTTTCCTTCTAGTGATTTTTCTAGATATGGATTGAGGGACAAAATAAATAATAAAATTGTTTTTATCATGTAGTGTTTTTCCTTATCTGTTCATTGTGATTGATAGTTGTACTAGGTATAGTATTCTGGGCTGATACAGAGCAAGCCAAATATCAACCCAGGCCCTGCTGGTTTTTAGAGTGTTCACTGAAAATTCAGGTATTATTCTACTGAGCCTGCTTTTATATGTTACTTGGTCTTTTTACTTTGCAGCTTTTAATATCATATTGTTTTTCTATACATTGAGTGTAGTGTATTGGTTATTGTATGTTGTGGGAAATTTCTTTTCTGGTCCTGTCTATTTGTTATTCTATATTCTTCCTGTGCCTTCATAGGCATCTCTTGGAGGATGTTTTCTTCTATAATTTTGTTAAAACTATTTTTCTGCTTGACCTCAGGTTCTACTTCTTCCTCTGTATCAGTCATGCACAGGTATGATCTTCTCGTAGTGTTGCAAATTTCCTAGATGTTTTGTTCCTAAATATTTTTAGATTGACCCTTTATTTGACAGGGCTATGAATTTTTTTTCCTGTCCTGTTTTTAAGAACTGAAATTCTTGCTTCTGTGTCTTTTGAATTTTTGGTGAGGCTTACCTCTGAGGTTCTTGGTTAGCATTTTGAGTTTTTCATTTCCAATTTTATTTCAGTTAGTTTGTGTGTGTGTGTGTGTGTGTGTGTGTGTGTGTGCGTGTGTGTGAGAGAGAGAGATTCTGTTTCTTAGTTAAAATCTACTTCCATGTCTTGAACTTTTTAAATTATTTTGTTCAACTGTTCAACTGCACTTGTTATTCCAGTCTTCAATAAGATATTTATTCATATCCTCTTTATAGTCTTTGGACATAGTCAAAATTAATGTTTTGAAGTCCCTATCTAATGCTTCAGCTAAATTGTCTTTCTCAGGGCCTATTGCAATAAGAACACTGGCTTCTGAAGGCTGTATATTGTCATGGCTGTTTGTTTGTTTATTGAGTTATTATGCTTGAAATGTTTCTTGGTAAAAATTTCTGATCTTGTCTATTTTTGGGTGTGGCCTCTTCATTCTTCAATTGTTGTTGCCACCCCAGATCTTAGCCAA
Source organism: Mastomys coucha (assembly GCF_008632895.1). Taxonomy (NCBI): domain Eukaryota; kingdom Metazoa; phylum Chordata; class Mammalia; order Rodentia; family Muridae; genus Mastomys; species Mastomys coucha. The sequence goes on from NC_045030.1 coordinate 85,691,391, forward strand.
GTTTGGTAGCTTTGTAGTCTCTGGTACAGACTGTTTCTGAGAGTTGGTGCATGTTACAAAAGAGTGGAGGTATATTGTAAGGTAGTGCTCAAAGGAGATGCAGAAAGAAAAAGGGGGATCTTGGGTGTGTACTGTGACTTGGATGCCTTAGGGGATGAAGATGAATTGGGTGGAAGGGTTCCTGTGCACAGGTTGTAGCAGGATTAAAAGTAAGTCTGGAGAGATCAGAATGGAGCACAGGAAGGATAATAACATCCATGCATCTTAGTCCTAGCCTAGTGTGCCAACTGCGGCTCCTGATAGAGAGCAGTTCTGTGGTTTGTATGGTGTCACAAAAGAATAGAAGGAAATGCTGAAGGACAGTGGATAGAACCAGGGGAACCTCATAATATTTAACTTTAAAGCTCCCTTTTTTCCTTTCAAATTCATTCTCTATCAGAGGCAACTAGCTGTCCATCAAAAGTGTTGCCACTTTTTAATAGTATACTGTTGTTAAGATCCAGAAACTAATCTATTAACTGCATTTCCTGGCATCATTACACATAGAATAGGAACCATGCCAATTATTCTCTTTTTTTGAAAGTCCCTAAAATCCTTATTAATTACAAGTGTGGCAACAAAAGGCTGAAAGCAAAAGGGTGAATCAGGGGAGAGCTTGGGCATCACCCTAGCTCTGTATGTTTAGTATTTATCCTAGAATATATGAGCCACCAGCATTGGGTAAGTAAGCAGTTGGTATGCAACCATGTCTACTGGAGATTCATTATTGCCTTAGCTTTTGTTAATATATTATTGCTAATGTCATTCATTCTTACCAGTGAAATGAGAGTAATAAGTATGTTGCTAGGTTGCCATTTCCATCATTTTTCTTCATTGGTTTACTTGGGAATTGTGAAACACTAGTAGATGAAGCCTAACACAGAAGGATTTAAAATCCTAGGAGTGCTGTGTAGAGGGGTGGTGTTCATAGACAGAAAATAACAACTAAAATTGTAGAATCTATTTGTTATAGCAGTTTTCCATTAACCTAGGTAATACACAAATGGATAGAAAAGTACTCCTGCTAAGAGAAATACATACATACCTAATAATGGAAAGAGAAGTAAATACATTTAAAAGGAATATAGTCAAATTCTATCTTCCATTTCAGTTAATCTGTGATGAATAACATTCAGTTTTGAAGTCATATTAAAACCTTGGGAAGCTGAATTACATTAATTTTCAATTCTATGCATATACTGTGTTTTGTCTTCAAGGTTTAGTATACTGACATATAATAGTTTATTTGTTTCTTTTAATTTCCACGTTTAAATGTCTGTTGCCTTCTAGGCAGAAATTAAGTCCCATTGTGGAATAAGATTAGATCAACACTTCACAAAGATCATTTTAGTTCTGTGTAACCTTAAATGAAGTAAGCTAATAAAGCATTAAATTAGCATGTTGTAAAATGTCCCAAAGTTTTAATATGCTTTTAAGTGGCAGCTCTAAGCTTATTATCTCCAAAGCTAAATTCAAAATAAATGCCCTTCATTTGGCAAAATGGAGATGAGACATGAATTTTCAAACAGTTAACAAAATATTTATCTGAATTATAAAGTATAGATTATCTAATAATTCCCAAATGAGTACATTACCTAGATATGATTTTTTTTTATCTCATGAGTATCCCTGGATAAACCTCATGCTTTATCTATGACATTTTATTCAGAATGTCTAGAGTATTTCTACAGAAATTATACACTTCATTTGCATTCATCTAAGTAAAAATGTAGAAATGATTATAATGATAACTAGCATTTGTTTAAAGGTTCAGAGTTTATAAAGGGCTTTTGAATTCATGTCCTCACTTGATCTTTATGCATACTAGTTAGGCCTACAACTCATTATTCTTATTACCTGGGCTCCCTGCTGGGATTTCCTATAACTATCTGCCTTGTTCAAGGTCATGAAGCTACAAACTCAGATCAGATTTTTTTTCTCTCCTGCCACACTTGTCACATGTAAGTAATATTGTAGATAATTTAAAAGGGTAAATTAATAATAAATATTCTTCAGGTAATTTAATTTGTTATTTTATTAGCTACATAAAAAAAGAAAAGATGTTATCAAACTCATATAGTACTTCACTCTTGCTTAGAAGTTGTTAGGTCCTACACAATATCAATGGCATATTTTGCTACCTAGTGAAATGTTCTAAAAAGTACTGTCTACATGAATTTTAGGTGATAGCCACTAGCCATGCATGGTTACCCAACAATGATTATCTGGTCAGATACACTAATAAACCATTTTATTTTATTTATCATTAATTTATATTCAAATTTCAAAAGTTATAGTATAGTTGTGGAATTTTGAATTTCTCTATTTAATAATTACACATATTTTAAGTGTTCAATATATATCAATATATATGATATGTGTATATATGTATATATATATATGTATATATTATATATTTGCACATGTATTCTCTCTCAAAGCTTTTTTGCCAATTTTAGTTTAGGAGTACTCTGAACCATGAGGCATTGTCACACAGCCTATCACTATCTTTCTTACCTTATTATTTTTTTATAAATATTCTTATTCTATTTGACATTGTTTTACTCCAAAGGTTACCAAGTATGTTAAAGGGAAACACATATGACTTGAAGCTCTCAACCAAGTTCAATCAAAACAATTTAAATTTTAATACAATCTTGGGATAAATCTAGATAAAGTAAATTGCCCAAGGATATAACCACTACAGAGTGCTCCAGTGTCCCTAATTCTAAGGATTCACTACACTCCCTATCTTAGAATTTATCCTAGAGAGTAAATGCATTCCCTTTTCCATAATTATAAAGCCATATGGTCTAGTTCTATTTGGTATACTTTAAAGGGAATACCATTTCCCAGTTGACATATTTAGGTTGATTTACTGTCCTGGCTCCTCCTTTCTTTAATAGGCAAGAATTCTCTTCTTTACTAAAGTTTGAATAAAAGAGGTTTGTATTTCAAATGTATGGCTTTTAAAAAGATTGTTTTTGTATGTGTATAAGTGATTTCATGAGGTCAGAAGAGTATGTCTGGAGCCCTGGATCTATAATTACAGGCAGTCATTAGTTAATTTGAGGATGCTAGAACTTGAATCTGAGTCCTCTGCAAGAGCAGCAAGTGCTTTTAACTGGTAGGCCATTGCTCTAACCCTTGTTTCTGTCTTATAATCAGTGCAGTTTTATTAGACTGAGAGGGATATATATTTGTCAATGTTGAGGCTGGAAGAATTGTATTACTCAGAGATCTCCCTCAAGTGTTTATTGCCAAGCTCTGTTAATAGGAAGGATAGGAAATCTGATTGATTATAGAATAAGATGATAATTGCCACTTCTTGAACACCAGCAATATGGCAAGTCCCGTGTTTTTAATTTTCATAGGAACCCATCAAACTAGTTTGATTGTCATTATATATAGTACAGAAATCTGATGTTCATAATTGGGAATTATCTCATGTAACAAAGAAAGTAGAAGGGAAAATACAAACCAAGATATCATTGACTCCATAACACAATCCCTTTTCCAGTGTAGTATAATTTTCTTCTTTGTATTTTCATTTTCTATATTCTTCATTGTGTATATAAATCAAAATTACTTGGCTGATTCTGAACATATTTTCCATCAAATCTATATAAACTACAGAGAGAATCAGAGTATGTGAGAGCATTATATTTTAACACCAACTGAAGAAGACAAATATCTGATTCAAGATCACTCTAAACTTAATTTCTCGTTTCTATTAAAAAAATTCTACAACTTGTAGATAGAATCCTGATTATAAGATAATTGAGAAAACACAGAGGATCCTAAATAACCATATCTTATTTACTTAGTTCTTGTATTTGTATTAAAAACTAAATTACATCATCCTACTACTATGTAAACTCTGTGATCAGATCAAGGTTGCACAAAGGAAAGATAATTCTTACCATTAACATTCCACAGTTTCCCAAACCGTTGGGTTAGTTATAAAAAGAAATCTTTAAAACTATTCCTGTTGTGTTCGAATTTTGTGTTCTCATCCATGTAGAAAGAATTACACTTTTATTGAGTTTTAATTCCCTTCTCAATAACTGCTCAACTTTAATATACAAACTCCATAAACATATTAAATTTTATGGAAGTTCGGATCCTGTTCCTGGATTTTTAAAGAATAATGTTAAATATTATGTGCTTGGATATCTGTAAATTAGTAACAACTTTCTTTGAATTAGTGAATCAATTTTTTATCTAAGTTCCAAGGAACACTTGCCTAGAACATGTTAATAATAACATTTTATGTTACAATTAACTAGCTATATTGATTTTATTCTTAATGGTAGAATATAAATTTTATTATATAATCAAAACATATATAATATTTATCATGAAATACATAAAACTGTATAGGTATGGATTAAACCAGTATTGTTCAATGAAAAAAAAAAAAAATATATATATATATATATATATATATACTTTTACTTTGTCTGTAGTGGACAAAATAAAACAAAATAAGAAAGTTAATATTCACTTATCAGTGAGCACATACCATGCATGTCATTTGGGTCTGGGTTACCTCACTTGGGATGATATTTTCTAGATATGTCCATTTACCTGCAAAATTAATAACTTAATAGTATTCTATTCTATAAATGAACATGGCCTGTATCCAGTTTTTTTTTTTTTTTTTGGTTGAGGGATATCTAGATTGCTCCCAGTTTCTACTATTACTAATAAAGCTTCTATGAACATAGTGGAGAATGTCTCTTTGTAGTATGGAATAGCATCTTTTGGCCCAGAAGCGCTATAGCTGATTCTTTATATAGAACTAGTTCCAGTTTTCTGAGAAACTGCCAGATTGATTTCCAGAGTGTTTGTGTAAGCAATGGAGGAGTGTTTCCCTTTCTCCACATCTGAAACAGCATGTGCTGTATCATGAGTTTTTTATCTTAGCCATTCTGATGGTATAAGATGGAAAGTCAGGGTCGTTTTGATTTGTATTTCCTGAAGACTGAGGACATTGAACATTTCTTTAAGTGCATTTTGGCCATTCAAGATTCCTCTGTCGAAAAGTATATGCTTAGCTCTGTACCCCTTTTTTAGTTAGGTTGTTTGGTTTGTTTTTTTTTTTTCTTTTTGGACTCTAATTTGTTGAGTTCTTTATATATTTTGAATAACCCCCTGTTATATATATGTGCAGTGTAGTCTCCATGTTCATCCCCAAATAACTGGACCAGGCGCTGACACTATATCTGTTGCCTGTCTGTGGAATCCATTCTCCAACAGGGCTGCCTTGTCTGGCCTAAGTAGGAGATAATGCAGGTAATTCTGCTGAAACTTGATGTGTCAGGGTCAGGGAATACCCAAGAGGAGTTCCACCCTCTCTGAGGAAAAGGAGATAGAGGATAGAGGGAGGGACCCTGGGAAGAGGGAATTGGGATGTAAAAAAATAATATTTTAGTTAATAAAAAATAAACATTTGAATTTGAACTAGTGCTTTTATTTAGACCTATAACATGTAAAGTTTATTATTTATGTAGTTATTTTCATTTGTTAAGTTTCTGAAATTAAATATGTATTTCTATCACATTTAAATTCAATTTAGTATCAAATACTAAGTTTCTGCATTTCTATCACATTTAAATTCCACTTTGTATCAAATACTCAAGTTATCGCATATGCTGGTGAGGATGTGGAGCAACGAAAACACTACTCCATTGCTGGAGGGAGTGCAACTATGTACAACCATTTTGGAAATCAATTTGGCAGTTTCTCAGAAAACTTTCACCTCAAGAGTCAGCTATATATCAAAAAGATGTTCCACCATCGCACAAAGACACTTGATCAATTAGCAACTTTATTCATAATAACCATAAACAGTAAACAACCTAGTCCCAAAAGGATAGGCCTGGCATGTATTCACTTATTAGTTGATATATATAAGCCATAAAATACAGGATACCCATGCTAACTCGACAGACAGAAAGAAGCTAAAAAAGAAGGAAGACACAAATGAGGATGCTAGACTCTTACTAATAAGAAGGGGTAATAAAATAGTCAAAAGAGGTAAATGGAGGGAGCCAACTGAGTGGGAGAGGAGGATGGGGAAGAGAATGTAGTGTGGTTCAGGATAAGGTGTGGGGAGGAACATGAGTTGGCCAGATGACCATGACAGTGAACAGGAATCTGTAACTGACAGGTGTGGGGAGGTAGGGGGTCATGTCCAGGATATGACAGAGACCTGGGATTAGGGAGATACCCAAGAATCAATGGTGATGACCTTATCTGTGGCATATGGAACCTGAAAAAGCTACCTCTGGTAGTCAGGAAGAAACCCCAATAGAGTGATAGAGACACTAACACATCTAGAAAACTCTCTACCCCAGACTTAACCTCTCTACAAGAAATTTGGGGACAGGGAATGGAGCACAGACTAAGGGAATGGCCATCCAATAACCAGCCCAACTTGAGACCCATCCCATGTGCAAGCACCAATCCTGATACTATCAGTGATACTCTGTTATGCTTGATGTTCTCTGAGAGGCTCCACCCAGCAGCTGACAAAGACAGAATCAGACAAATGCAGACACCCACAGCGAAACACTGGAGTTAGCATGGGGACTCTAATGGAAGATTAGGGAGGATTGTGGGCCCTGAAGGGGATAGGAACTCCACAGGAAGACCAACAGAGTCAACTAACCTGGACAGGTGGGGCTCCTAGAGACTGAACCACCAATCAAAGAGCTTACAAAGACTGGACCTAGGTTGCCCTATACATATGTAGCAGATGTGCAGCTTGGACTTCGTGTGGGTCCCTAACAAATGGAGCAATGTCTATCCCAAAAGCTGTTGCCTGTCCATGGGTATGTTCTAGCTGGACTGCCTTGTCAGGCCTCAGTGGAAGAGGATACCTCTATCCCCACATAGACTTGATGTGCCAGATTTGGGGGGTACCCAGGGACCTCCCACTTTATCAGAGGAGAAGGAGAATGGTGGTGGAGGGAAGGATTGTGGGAGTGGGAGACCTGGAGGGGGGCAAAGGGCAGGATGTAAAGTGAATAAATAAAAAATAATTAATTCAACTTAGTCACATCTTAAGTAGTCCATAGCCAAAGATGGCTAGTTGCTAGCATATTATGTAACACAGGTTTACAGAATAATATAAGCATCTATTCCAGCTTCACAAATGCTTGACTTTTGTTAAATTAATAACTATGTTTACATCCCATTTGCTTGCTTGCTGGGTGGCTTGCTTGTTTGTTTAATCATCTCTCACAGTGATTCTTCCTACATGTACCTAAAGATTATTTCATTAAAAATGATGCTTGGCCAGACCAATTTGACACTTAATGGTAATTAATCTCATTAAATTGGTGTATTCCCTTATTCAGAACATTATCTCATGAAAAGTATCATTAACTAACTAACTAATTAACTAAAAGTCATCTTTAAGATGTAGACACTGTTATAAACTAAGTTGCATTGCTTCAAGTATATGTTTGGAATCCAAAGTCTCAAAATAATGGTTGTTGGAGATAGCTCCTTTAAAGAGGTAATTAAGGTTCAACGAGGTCATATGCATATGACTTTAATCTATAATGACCAGCCCATCAAATCTAACTACTGCATTTAAATACATCTTGAGGTATTAAACTGAACCTACTATCACTGTCATTGACAAAAAAATTAAAAGCTTTAATCATTATAATAGCAAACACATTTTAACTATCTTTAAGGCAAGTCAATATGTAATACCAACATTTCCAGAAAAGCCACTATATTGCAGTTTGTAATAATTACTAAATATAGATTTTCAAAATCTTCACCACTTTCAAACTTTGTGCAGTTGCTTCCATGTAGAAATAATAACTTTGGGATTCAACAAATTAGAAGTTATTTGAAGCCCTGGAGAGACACAGATGAGCTGAGTTATACTTATGTCCTTAGCACTTGTGCTACTTAAGCAGAATAGCTGGAAAACATACAGTTCTCATACAAAGGAATAAGTGATAATGTAAAAATAGACACCAAGAACTGGGGACCATAGCTTAAAAGCAGGTACTGTAAATGAAACAAGACTGTCTAGGAGAGAGATATCACTAATATATACCATTTAAGACAGGATCTTCTAAAATCAGTATGTGTGATGTTGAAACACAAAGGAAATACAGGGTTGCTTTCAGGACAAAGCTGGATACCATGATCTTTGAATTCTTTTGGCCTACTTTTTTAAAACAAAGGAAAAATTTTTTTCCTGTGTACAGTTTTATTGCTGCAGATTATTTAGCAAAAGGTCGTTTCATGGATATCTAAATTGAAGGAATCCCTGAGCTAAATAACAAAATTTTTACAGTGGTCAAAAGAGCCACACTCTCTCCTTATGTCATCATTACTAACTACATCAGCACCTGGTGCTCAAGCCACCTGGAATATTGGGTGTATCTGCCTAAGAAAAACGCATCCAATGATGTTCTGCTAAGAGTAGTTTTGAAAAAATATCATGATGTACCATCAGCATCTAATGAGAATTACAGTCATTAGTTAAATTAAAGAACCATTAGGTAAGGAGCAGAAGGGATAAAACATAATCCATCAATTTGGTGAATGTTGTCAGATGGTTTCTGGGGGCAGGACAGCTGTGCATCCAAGTAGATGGTGAGAATATTTATGTCCTGTACCATATGTATGTGTTTCTGTAATTCAAGGGCACTACAGTAAACTGCTAAAAGGTTTAAAGCTGTAAAATTTCTTGAAATCCAAGGAGAATTCATGATAAATTTTAATGTAACTATGGATGATTTTTCATGTGGTTCTGCAGTAGTTGTCCTAATCCAGGTGTGAGTCTTTGCACCAGCTGGAAACAAGATAGCCTGATCCTTTAGAACTGGAACATCTGGGGTTAAAGCCTATTGATCTAGGTTTTGGCCAGGCTTTGAAGGGAATGTGATACAAACGGAAGATTGAGAACACTGATAATCAATATTATCCTCAGCATCATCTGTGAGTTATTAGAACTAAAAGTTTCTGGTGACACCCAAGCCTACTAAATCAGATTCTTGAGAACTTATGCCAGTAAAACAGTAGTTAACAATATCTTCAATTTATTCTTCACCTTTCCTATACCAAGGATGAAACAAGGGGCATTGTCTATTGTTGAGCAACTGCTACCAGCCACTGAAGGACATCCCTAGCCTCCTCTGACTGGTAATTTTTAATTAGTGACAACATTGGAGAATCATTGACTAAACCTTTATTCCTATGCTTGATTTTATATTTGAATACCTGTTAAACATTCAAAATCCTAATGAAATACCAAATAAATTCATTCCAAATCTATAAAGGCATAAGAGAAATAATTGATATTTCAAAATGTTCCTTCAGAGACCCCAGTATTTAAAAATAGTTCAGAGTTCTTGTGGAATTGAAGGTATTAAGATATATAATAGTTGGTATACCTTAGGCAAATCACAAGACTCATATTTGTTCCCATTTCCACAAAAAGAAAACGTGATGAAGTATTTTGTGTATGTGTTTTGAATTCATCCTCTAAACTGTCATTTCAGTTTTTACCTATGTGTGTTGATAATATCATATTTGTAATTTGTTAAAAATACATTTTCATTATGTGGGACTAAGAGTTTTTGTATTTCTAATCTGTCCCATCTAAAACTAAACTTTCTAAACATTTGTGGATTCCCTAACTTTTCCTCCTCTACTTTTGATTGTCCTTCATATGAGAAATGCATGTTACCCTGATTTTAACATTATAAGAAGATCTCTTCCCCTAAAATTGACCCTCTATGGTCTCTTCATCTAGAGCTACACATTCTGGCAATGATGCTCTACTTTAACTAAGCATTGGACTTTTCTTGGAAGACTAATAATAAACCAGTGTTCTCAGATGACACTAGGGTTTGGGGGAGTTTTTAAAGCCTCTGAGGATGATCTGAATAAGCATTGAAGATAAAAAAGACCACCATAAGAACAAGATCAAATTCATCTTCCTTCCTGAAACTTTTTCACTCACTTCAGTTTTGATAAATGGCTATTATCTCCATCTCTACATCCTTGTAGTAAATAGTATGGCATCTCATGAAGCAATCCATGAACTAAGTACATTGTAAAGGCTACTGCTTATTTCAGTGTACTACTATGTTATTATAACCTAAATTCTTTAAGAGCTGAGGAATTTTCACATTTTTCTAACCTAGGAATTGACTTGCATGTTGTTCAATCTTAAGATTCTTTGTTGTATCATCTCTTAAATATGCATTTATGGCTGAATGGCAGTACTGTAGATGCTGTAGAGATTATTCAGGTTTCCACATGTGTTACTTGAGATAGTAAAAGAAGTTGTTTATTTAACACTATGTAGTGCTTTTGAATTGCTTTTAGTAATCACATTAGCAGCTGGAAGCAAATGCATTATCCTGGTTTAGTGTGGATAAGAAAACTTAGACATAAAATATTTCATCAATTAAAACATGTCTCCTACATCATAATATGTAGCCCCTGAAGCAGGCATACTTCTTGGATCCAAATAAATCAACCATGTTATACTAAAATGATAATATTTGCCATGAGTTTTATCTCTGACTTGTAGGAAATTTAATGAGTCAATTTTAAATCCCCAGATAGATTTAATTATCTTTATAAGGTTAAAATATTCAAAATCTATGTCACATAAAGAAATATTATATGTTACATAAAGTATTTACACCAATTCCTATTATTATTTTTAAAACATACCATGTGAATATTCCAATTGAAAATAAGGTGACACTTTTTATTTAATTTTCATTAGAATCCCAACATATTTTTCAGTTTCTGTAAACCCATAAGTGCCCTGATTTGTAGAATCAGTTGGCCAGTCCTACTGGTGTCTTTCATCTTGAATTCTATAGTCTTTTCTCCCAATCTGCCACAGGGATCCCCAATCTCCAAAGGGAGGGATCAGATGGACACTTCTAATTTGGACTCTCTCTGCCTAATGTTTGTCTGTGGGTCTCTACATCTGTTCACGTTGTCTGGCAGAGGAAACCTCTCTGATGATGACTGGACAAGGCACCAATCTGACTTTTTCCCCCTGTAGTGTTCAGTTATATCTTAGGACTCTGGACTATCTTATCTTCTCGTTCCGGGCCATCTGGATAGTATAGGACTTTTTTATGAAAGCTGTTTAGTGGTATAATGCCCTGAGACATATATAGAGATTCCTCAGTTAAATAAAATTGGAAGTTCACTATTTAACTGCTTGTTGTAATACCATTAAAATGTTCTCCAAAATATCAGAATTTTTATTAGGAAGCACTTTCAAAAATAGCAAGACTGATATGCACTGTGATTTCCATATAGATTAAATTGAACTTGTAAATGATTTCATAAATTATGTTACAGAAATCAAGTATATTCAAATTAGACATTTGTCATAATAAAATGTATATGTTTGCACAAATACTCATTGAGAAATGAACTTATTCCTTTTCTTTTGATTACCTAAATTTCCATGCCTATCTCTTTAGAAACATATTTTCCCATGGTTATTTTATTTTCAGTTGAATATTCTTAGTCATGTAAATAGAATAACTTATAGTCCTCTTATTACTGTTTATCTTTCTAGTATCCTAATCTAAACATAAACAATGCCTTATGTTTTCTGCATTTTGTAGATGTTAGGATTAGAATACATGGATGAGAGTGAGACAACAATTACAATATTGATATTTCCCTAAAACTCATCAGTCATTTATAATGAATATTTACTGCCGACCAACTATAAATAAAGAACTAGCTAGGCTATATGAGTTTCATTAATGAGTTGCATTAAATGAGTTTCATGCTTACAACTATTAAATTAGATATATACACAGAAATCTTCAATACAGAATTAATTCAAATAAATATCTTAGAATTTATAATTGGTATGTAATTTAAGTTTACAAAAAGAAAGGTTGATTTTTCTCCTGAATACATCAAGGAAGATTTCAGGAATAAGGAGATACTTGAACACACACATGAAATATCAATAGGATCAGGCTGTGGTTGGAGAAAAGATAACAGTATTTTACATAATGAAAGATATTATAAGTATTTATGAACATGAGTAGCAAAAATAACAGTAGGAAAGTATTCAATTTTTACCTACCCTCTTGGAATACAGGTGACTGTGGGTGGTAGTTTACTTAGAATAATTTCATGTTGGGTTTTATTTTTTCATTCTGTGTAATCTTTTATTGAGCTTTCTATTGCTACCAAAAGTACATTAATTGGAATTTTATATTTAATAACCATTATATTTCTAAAGGTAATGACCATTATGTTGTCCCTATGGAAACATGGATTTGTGAGTTGGGAATCAGTAGTACTTGCTTAGCAAGAGCAATGCCCAGTGTGTTATGCCCAGAACTGCAAAGCCAGCCAAAAGAACAGTCTCAGCCTAATGAGGCATACCTATTTTTCGATATTCCATACATTCTTTTATTGTTAAGCCCCAAACCATAATAATCCTTTTCATCTCTCTACCCAAACAAATTGAAGTGGATTTTATGCATGCTGTTCCCAGTTTTAAAAAGAGAGAGAAAGAGGCTGAAAGCGGAAGTATATTGTGATGCTTCAGGCATCACATTAGCATTGGAGAAAAGGGAGCCGAGAATAAAGGGACAGTGTAAACAGAGTGCATGGTACTTTAAGACTAATTAGATTAAAGGAGACAAGTGAATAGGAAGGCAAAGATAATTAGGATATTTTATTTTATTATCAACTCTTACTGCAGTACCTTGTCAAAATAATATAAATCACTTTCAGCAGTTCTAAGAAACTGCATTCAACAGACAATTACATAGATATTGGAGACCTGAAATACAAAAAGAGACATAATCAACTAAAATCAATCTAGGTGTCACTAATTGCAGGAGATTGTCCCTACATGGGTAGCTGGGAGCTTAAGCACTAGGTTATCAGCTTTCTGCATTGCAAGATACACAGATGGTGCTAGAATCAACTAAAGGCTTTCTATTTAGAGCTGCAACACTTGGAGGAGACTATGCCCCACACATAGTTAGAAAACTAAAATATTAGAGGACATTTAGTCACAGCTAGATACCACTCTGTTCAAAAGGGACAGGACAGAACCTTGGGTTTTATGTTACCTTATGAGTCAGTTCCCTATGAGTGCTATTCACTGACTGAATTAATATCCAAATTCTAAATTATTTGGGGATGTAATTTGTAGGAGAACATGGAATGGATATTAATGAAGATAGTGACTGGTGCAGCATCTAAGCAGTGTGAGACAGGAGTGAAAAGTAGTAATAGTACAGTTTCTTTTGAATTGCATCACATACTTAAGAGCAAAATAAATATTTGCTCAGGAAGCTATATTAGCTGGGCCTATAAGTCTCTTGCCTATGATTAAGATATTTAGATGAGACAGAAAGAATTTCAAATGTCACTGCTATGTAGTCATGACACAATTATCAGATAATAATTAGTATTGACTTAGTCTGTCACAGTTATCAACTGTCTGTGTTCAACCAGTGATCTTCATTGTAAATGTCTGTGACTCTGCCAGCAACATTAGGGCTCATTGTAAAGATTAGTGTAGTGGATTTTCTCCAATAACATTCAGAAACTTATGCCAAGCAATGAGTGCATCTATAAGACTGATTGTGCTGTATTGACTACATTCCTTGGACTAATAATCCACTTAATTTCCTGCATTGCTAAGATTTACAAAACCAGATTGAATTATTTTGCAGCTGTTAGAGGAACAATCATTCATCAACTAGCTCTTGTAGGAATAAGGTGCAGAGAATACAAGTATCAATAAGGTAGTCATTGTGCTTCAGAGAGCCCTTAGTGAAAGAGTTCATGTAAGCAAGCAATTATCTTAATACCTCCGGTAATATTATCTTGGTGATAACTCAGTGATACCTGAGCATTCTCAAAAGCTCAAAAGAGTTGTTTTCACAGATAGAGAATATGATAGTGAGTTAGCAAATAGATGGGAAGTCCTTCTGCAAGGCAAGAATTTTTAGCCCAAGTGGTAGTTGTTAAGTTACATGAAAAACTGCTATTATTTGAGTGACAGCAAATCTTTCTGTATAATTCAGTTAAACCTGTGGAGGAATTAAACAGAAACCATACAGCAAGGGTTTGTAATAATATCTAAGGACTAGGAGTGACAGATCTTACATTGTCTGTGATAATGACATAATGTCATTGTGAGCTCAAAATGCTGCCTCAGCTGCTGCTGAAGATACTAATAACAATAATAAGAAAACTGGTTTGCCAAATTGTGGTTAACAAGAGACATTTGAGCAACATAGTGGGCCTGCCTGATGTGTAGCATTTTCAGTTTTGTGGCACAAATAAATAAGTATTGCCTATTTCAGCTCCCCATGTGGGTTTATGAGCAGTCAGTAAAGACTCTGTATTTATTGAAATCACATAGTTTGTTATTTTAGATACGACAGGTGGGTACTGCTTAATACAAGTTCAATATTCCATCATCTTCGATTCCATGTGCTTCATTTTACTGAATGCTTGCAAGATTCATTCATTACTATCTGTGACTGATAACAAATGTTTGGAGGACCTGCTAGGTGCCAAACATGGCTTGAATTTCTATAAGTGAAGCTTGATATATAACTGAACTTTGTCCCCATTGTGGTAAAGCATTATTATTAATTATTATACCAGTTTTTGTTGAAAATAGAAATGTATTAAAATTAAATTTGTTAGGATCACTTCACTAGTACATGAAATTAGCACACCAGAAAAGCAGCCATATTTTCTAAATTCAGGAATTCACTGTCATCATATCGTGCTAACTACAGGGTTGTGGTAAACTTTAAACAGAGCTTCTCTATCTTTATCTCCATGTGGTCAGATAAGTAAAATTTATGTGAGTTTCCAAGTAAATTTGGGTCATTTTTTCTTGGAAGCTTATCTGGTGTGAGCTTTACTGAAATTATTAATGATTATAACATCCTGAAAATGTTGCACTTTTTTATTTTTTTTCAAAGAACAACATGGTCTCTATATATCCACTGAATTCAGCTCTACAAATGAATTAATTAGTTATCATCTGAAAATATGATAGATGTTAAAACCTGCATTTATTCTATTAACACTTTTATATCAAAAGGCTCATATGTTGTCTTATTTCTCCCAAAGAAAAATATTACCTTCAGTCAATTTTCTTCATAAAATCGTAAGGTATTTGGTATTTAATATAAAATTAATAAAATTATTCCAATTCAATCATTAAAAGGTTTTAGGATGTTTTTCCATGAATTTAAATACATGCAGAGATTCAAATGTGCATTTAAACACACAGGGCTGCTTTTGCATACATCTCCACAAATAAAAGTTATAATGAAGTTCTGTGCTACAGAATAAGTACTGAATAAAATGGAGAATATTTAAAACCCATAGATTTGAATGCCAACTTAAATGACAGATCCCAAGAATAGCAACCAAAGAAGCACTAACTCCTTTGATTTTACAGTTATTCTTTTAATAGTGTTGATTTTCTGATTTCTAATCATGTGCAACATGGGAGATAACACTCAATATGGGAAGCATATTTAGTAGTTTCCATTTCCACTGTCTCTAACCCTAAAATTCTCTTGTGTCCTATTTATTGCAACTGTGAGTTGCTAAATCTCCCTAATTTTCTTTTTTTTTTTTATTAAGATGTTTTCTTTATTTACAATATCTCCTTTCCCAGGTTCCCCTCCAAAAGAAAAAATAAAAGTAAAATAAAATAAGAAAAGAAA
This sequence comes from Mastomys coucha, assembly GCF_008632895.1. NCBI lineage: Eukaryota > Metazoa > Chordata > Mammalia > Rodentia > Muridae > Mastomys > Mastomys coucha. The sequence goes on from NC_045030.1 coordinate 85,707,188, forward strand.
ATAAAATAAAACCAAAAAACTAAAACAATCCTCTGTTCCCTCCCCCCTACCCCTGCTGACCACCCCACCCTCTCCCACTTCCTGGCCCTGGCATTCCCCTACACTGGGGCACAGAACCTTCACAGGGCCAAGGTCCTCTCCTCCCATTGATGACAGACTTGGCCATCCTCTGCTATACTTATGCTGCTGGAGCCATCAGTCCCACCACGTGCACTCTTTGTTTGGTGGTTTAGTCCCTGGGAGCTCTGAAGGTACTAGTTAGTTCATATTGTTGTTCATCCTAAAGGACTGCAAACCCTTCAGCTCCTTGGGTCTTTTCTGTAACTCCTTCATTGGGAACTCTGTAATCAGTCCAATGGATGACTGTGAGCCTCTACTTCTGTATTAGTCGGCACTGTCAGAGCCTCTCAAGAGACAGCTACATCAGGTTCCTGTCAGCCAGTACTTGCTGATAACCACCATAGTATCTGGATTTGATGATTGGATATGGGAAGGATTCCCAGGTGGAGCAGTCTCTGAATTGTCCTTCGTTCAGTCTCTGCTCCACAGTTTGTCTCTGAAAATCCTTCCATGGGTATTTTGTCCTCCCTTTTAAGAAGGAATGAAGTATCCATACTTTGGTCTTCCTCCTTCTTGGGTTTCTTGTGGTTTGTGAATTCGACTTTGTGTATTCCGATCTTCTGGGCTAATATCCACTTATCAGAGAGTGCATACCATGTGTGGTCTTTTGTGACTGGGTTACCTCACTCAGGATGATATTCTCCAGATCCATCCATTTCCCTAAGAATTTTATAAATTCATTGTTTTTATTAGCTGAGTAGTACTCCATTGTGTAGATGTACCACAATTTCTGTATCCACTCCTCTGTTGAAGGACATCTAGGTTGTTTCCAGTTTCTGGCCTAACTTTCAATCTTTTACTATCCTAATATTTTATGAATCTTCTAAGAAATACATCAGGCTCATTGCATATTGTACCTTAAGCCCCATCACCTCCACTTTTTTTAATCCTAAAAGCTCACCTTTTTTCTCTTGTGTTATGATGTCATATCTTTCTTTTTATTCAAGTTCAGTGGAATCAAATCACTACTATTCTGTGGCCAGTTTTTTGATTTCCCCCATTTCTGACCCTCTGTGGCACTTACCTTTCATATATCACTTACCTTCCATATATCTTTTGAGACATATTTAAATCTCTATAGTTTTTTAAAAATTTGTATTTGACATTCTTTTGAGAATTTTATCCATGAGAACTATAAATGCATCATTTCCATTGCTCCCTTATATCCCTCCCACTGTTCTTATCCTGCCTATTCCCTTTCAAAAATGTGATGCCTTCTATAATTGTTACACACACAAGTGTGTATATATATATATATGTATATGTATGTATATATGTATTATACATATGTATATATATGTATACATATGTATACATATGTATATATATGTACATATGTACATACATATATATATATATATATATCCAACTAATTCTACATAGTGTTGGTTCTACAACATGTGCCTTACCATGTGGAATTTAATAACCTACCAGGGGCTTTATTGAGGTTCTGTGGGTATAGCATCCCTCTTGTATTGATAATACACTATTTGACAGAAGGTTTCCGGATCCTCTAACTCTTACATTTTACACCTTTCCTAAATTTTACCTGACCCTTAGAATGTGAAAGCCACCCTTAAATTTATAGATTTTTATTTTTATACTATAGCATTCAGAAATTACAACTACATATGTGACATTTTGTTTTTCTTTTGCTACTTTTACTCTTAATATGATGTGTATGAAATAATTTTTATTAGCAGAATTCTCCATGATCTCTAAAGTACATTTTATTTTTATATGTTATTTAGTAGATATTGATTGGCAAATCATTTTGGTCCGGTTTTATTTTAGTATTACCATACCATCAGGAAATATCAAGGGAATAAAATAATTTCAAAAAAAAAGTATCTTCCTGAAACAAATGTTTCAAAGTTGATTTTATACTTTTGCATACATATTTAGGATATGTCAAAGATTGTTCCAAGCTGCCTTTCATCTAATATCTTTCAAATTGAGCCTTATCTCTAGAGAATTTATCAGGAATTCAGGTAATTTCATTGAAAATCTAATCTCTATTTTTGTGGGACTCCTAACAGTGGAGTGGGTATATCTCTGACACTTTTGCCTGCTCTTGAGACTCTTTTCCTTAGATTGCCTTATTCAGCTTCAATATGAAGACTCCTGCTTTGCCTTATTGTATCTTGTTTTGTCCTGTGTGTCTATAGTGTCTTTGGAGACCTGCTCTTATCTGAAAGAGGAAACAGAGGAGGAGTGGATCTGAGGGAGAGGGGAGATAGGCGTGAGCTAGTAGGAATGAAGAGAGGGAAATTGTGGTTGTAGTGTATGAGAGAATAATCTACTTTCAATTAAAAAATGAGAAAAAATTCTAACCTCTAAATCTCTAGTACCTCATCTGATGTCTGTGTGACTGTTTGGGTAATTAAAAATTTCAACATAGTCTATCAGAATATTTCTGATTTCAGAACACTCACTGATGAGTTTAAATAGCAAAGTAGAGTAATGAGTGTTAAACATTTTAATACTATTTACAAGACTTTGTTTAATACTACTGAATATTGGGAATTATTTACTTTCCAACATGGAAAAGTTAGTAACAGTTTGAAAATAATGATATTTGACATTATTTAATTTTTCCTCTAGGGGAAAATGCATTATATGAATATAGGGAAATAGTGTTGGATAATATCAAGGCATAAAAGATACTATTATTCCTTAGTTTTCATCTTTATAGCCAGTTTTTACATTATTCTTCTCATTTCTGTATTTCTCCTCTGGTGTCTCCAGACATCAGATATTGCTACTAATGTCTCATTGGATTATTGGTTACCAATATTTTCTCACATTTTAGACAATAGGAGAAGTGCCAAATCCTAGCCTATTGTTTTATACTAAATGCTACTTATCATAATAACACATCCATCCCAAGAAATAATTCATCAAGACTAGAGGGAGAACACATTTTTTTTTTATAGGACAGTATTTAAAATGAAACTGCTTTTGGCCTGTGTGGTCTCAGTGGGTGCAAGGCAAAATTCAGGATGCTAGCTCATCTCACACTGAGTTTAATAAAGGGCGTCCTATAAAAAAACTAATTTCTTGCTGGTAAATTGTTTTTTAAGTAATGCTTACTGTTGCAAGAGTCCCGTTCATAGCACTGACTCTAGTAGCCATGTTAGAAAGGCTAGATGGGCTCTGTGAGATAAGGTAGGATCCAGGAGGAATTCTTTTCCTTATGGGATGACAGTGTGTATAACTAATATTGTCCTTTGAGACTAGTTTGCATGCAGTTGCTGGTATGGCACTGTTCAGCAGCCTGCTGCAGATAAGAATGAGTGATGATGCCCTAGATTTTAATGGAACTTTTAGAGTTCATGCAGCAGTGGGGTGCAGTCTTCAGCAAAGAAAAACGAGCTGACTTGCAGGCATGAGAGGTCATCAAGAAAGATAAAGAAATAGGACATCCACTCTAGGCAAGGCAAGGCTTTTTAGAGGATATTATGGAAATGAGCAAGAACCAATTTAATTTTTATAATGCCACTCCATTTAACTTTAAAATACAAGGTCAAGGTACTCTGTTTTTCATAATGATTAAAGATTTGGAACACTCTTTTTGTTGAACCCCACTGTATTTGACAGAACAGGAATATGGCAAGAAATAAAATTGGGATCAGAAAACAAAACAAACATATCATGCCAACTGCCCAAAACTTGTTTAAAAGGAAAGGAAAGAAAAATAAAGAACTCTAATTGAAAATGGTCATTTTTAACCTATAAGAGATACTCTTAAAAGTAATTTGATTTTGGGATGGTAGGATACCATTTGAAAACATACATAAAAACAATGCACACTATGTAGCTTTAAAGAATGTATGTAATTCCTTCTTCTGGTTGAGAATTTTCTTTAAACAAGTTTCTGGAAACCTAACATCTTAAAATTTGTTGAAAGGGCTGTTACTATTGTGAATTGGAACTTGTTTGCATCTCTTTTCGTTTGTCAAATTTTCATGAAACCTGCCCTATGTATAGACATATATGTGTAATCTATGTAATATAGAGATCATATATTTCTATGGAGTAACTCTATATGTAAATGGGGGCAACTGCCTAAGTGCAAAGGAGCTTGAACTTAAAAAAATAAATATATTCAACATACTAATTGTGCAATATTAAACAAATCAATAGAATTCCAGAAATCCATTTTTATTTAGCCTCACTTATATAAAGCAACTTTAATGACAAAATTAAATAAGCTAATGGATATCAAACTTTATAAATTGAAAATATTATATGTAATTCAATTATAACATTACTTTCCAAGAATGTTGACCTTTCCTAAACTACTGGGTGAATTTAGAAATTTATATCCTCAAGCACCATTTGCCTTTAAGAAGAGGATGTTCATATCTTCATTTTATCATATACATATATGACAAATATTTTACTAGTATATTATATGTCCATATGTTCATTTATATATGTGAATAAAGTTCTCTAAATGTCCTTTATGTTTTAAAGATATATTAAGTAGGAACCAAGTTTTTAGATGTTTCATTGATTTGTATATAAGTTTGACAACCTCTATTTCATGGGATTTATTTTGAACATAAAATATAATTTGCTTACCAAAATAGATAGTATATTCGCCACACCTGTCCCTCTTGCAGCACCTATATGGCTCACTTATCTTGTTCCTTACACTTATAATTATGTATTTAATACTTTCCAACTCTAGCAGAGACTTTTTTGGTTTCTAATGCTGTGTTCCTAGCACAGGACTAGTGTAGGGCTTAAGACATACCGAGCTCTACAAACATCTTTTTAGCTACACAGAACTCAAGCCTATTTAGCAGATTACAGAAGAATGGTTTATTGGCTGTCTATATTACTAGCCAAATCTAAAAATGGAGCTATCGCCTAGGGTACATGTTAGGAGGTCCTAAAATCTAACTTGTCATAACTACAACATAAGTTGATGTCCAAAATTGATAAGAATCAGTGTAGTACCTTGAAGTTAAATTAGAACACATTACATTTGTTTCTCTTTGGGATTTTTTTCTTTTCTTGAGATGATAATTTAATAACATTTCCCTCTTCCAGTGCCTTCCAAATTCATGGCCCTTTTTAAAACTAACTGCTGTTGCATACATGCAATATATAGATATTCCTAAATCGAACAATCTCAAACCATTTAATGTTACAAGCATGTATGTTTTCAGGGCTAACCATTGACACTATACAACCAGTTGATGTACTCTTCACTGGAAAGACCACCTCTCCTATTGACAGCTTTCCTCAATTCCCTGTAGCTTTGATGAAGGACGAAGATTATACTTATCTATGGTATAATGAAAAAATTTATAGATTATTGTTAGGAACCAAGTGTGGTGGTTTAGTCCAGTTCCCAGAAAAGAGATACAAGTGAGTTCAAGGCCAGGCTTATCTACATAGTGAATTTCAGAACCAAGACTACACAGAGAAACCCTTTCTCAAACAAAAGCAAGCAAGCAAGCAAACAAACAACAAAACAAAACTCCCACCAAAAGACCATTGCTAGGGATCTTGCTGGTTTAGTAAATTAGTGGTTGTAGATTCTCCAATAACCATGATTACAGTGACACTGAGTAGTTGGCTAGGTTTCCAGTGCCAGGTGTTCCCTCTTGTTGACTGGGTCTTAAATTCAATTAAAGAGCTGTTGCTTATGGTCACGATTGTGTTTTACTACTGTCCCATAAGAGTTATTATGCTGTGCTGGTCATTGATATGGTTCATAGACATCATAGCTGGGTAAGATTCTTGTTTGCCTCCCCTCCTTTGGAAGTTTTCATGGCAACTTCTGGCACCATAAAAGCTCGTCCTCACTTAGGGAGCTTTCATGTCAGTTAAGGATCAGGAATCTTTGGCCCAAGTTTCTGAAACATGTGGTGTCTTCAGCAACAGGGACTTAACTTCTACATCTTGGTGGCAACCAAGGACAATAATAGGCACTATATTTTAGGAGTTTCACTGACAACCCTGACCAACAACTTAAAAGACAACATCTTATGTCTGGTATGGGAGGTTTTGTTAAATAGTCTTTTGTCTCTTGGAAGAAGCAGTCAGTCCAGGTGAGAAAGGTTCATTAAAACTATATGTGGATGTTTATGCATGGATTTATGTATACTTTGGGTTGCTTGCTAAATAGTATGCTTGCTTGTGGATTTTTACTTATAGACAGACATCTTTATTGTTATTTTATTTACCTTTAACTATCTTCTGAATTTACCTCTTTTCCCTTCATAAGGTCCACCCCTTATCCCATCTCCTTGATAAGATCCTTTGTAACCTGCTGCAGCTCTCTACACCTCTCTAAAGCTCCCCAATCCTCCTAACCTGGAAATGGTTCTGTTTTACTTCCCTGGTTTTTATAGTTACTACAGACTATGGAATTAATTCAAAAGTTGGAACTAGTAGCCCACAATAACATTTGTCTTTCTGAGTTACTTCATTTGATATGATCTTTCCTAGTTCCATCCATGTACTCCTGAAAAATTCATTAATTCTTTTTCTTACCAGGTGAACAGCATTCTTTAGTATACATGTACCATATTCATTACCCATTCATTGGTTATATGACATTGAGATTGTTTCTATTTCTTAGTTATTGTAAATAGAGCAGGGATAAACATGACTGAGCAAATATCAACCAGTAGGATGTCCAGTCCTTTGGAAATATACTATATAATGCTATAGCTGTGTCATACGGTAGATTTATTTTTAGCTTTTTGAGAATTCTCCACAATAATTTCCATAATGTCTAATACAGTTAGCAATCCCATCAACACTGAATGTGGGTTCTCTAGTGGAAAACATTTATCATCAATGTTAAAGAAAATTGAAAAAATGAACAGAATGTGAATATGATCATGTAAGTTTATAAACATATATTGTCCACATTTAATTCCTTATTCATTCTTTAATTATAGACCTCTTCTGGCATATAAATCTTGGCTTACTTTTTATCTTTACATATATAAAACATCTATTAAGTAGGGATTCTACTTCTTTTGAATTTTGATCTATTCTCTGGCCAGTGTTACATAGGGCATTCCTCTGTAGCCCATCCTGAACACAGGCTACAACCCATACTTTACAGATGTTTGCACCTCATGAGAAACCAATGTACAATGCAATATATTTTTAGTAAGTTAAAATGTAAGTTAGAATGTTTAGTAGGTTACTATATGAAATACATTTTCTATATATGTAATTGGTAACTTACAATGGGCTTATCGAGATATAACTCCACCTAACACATGCTTATAACAAGACTAGCACTGGGATCATTCTTGAGAAAAGACTCTAATAAACAAAGTAATTAAATCTGAGAGTTAGCTATCAAAAAGCTCTATTTGAAATGACCAGGTTTTTTTTTTTTCGTTTTGCTTTAAAGAACCTATGTTTTCCAAAATTTCCAACACTGTGTATTATGACTTGAAATTACTTTGCCAGAATTTTTGATATGTGAACATGTTTTCCTGGGGTGCTAAAATTACTTTCAAATTTTGTTATGTGATGAGTAAAATAGCTGAATCATAAAGGGTAGATTCAAACATGCTGGGTATATTGTAAGTCATATATTCCCAGAACTTTACCAAGTAGACATAGCACTGAACTATGTTTCTTGAATTTCTGTGTCTGGTTGAGGATCCACAATATCAGAGATAAATGAAAAAAGAAACTCTTGAGACTAGAATTTTTCATTAGGTATGACTTTGGACATCAAACACTGCTTGTATGATGACTTATAATTGAAAACAAGTTTTACTCTGGATGCAAAACATTTGTAAATCAGCAAAACTTTAAAACTATGGATCACAAAATACTTCAAGGAATAAGTTCTATAATAATAAACATTGATACTTTCCAAATAATCAGAAATGCTTGAAGCAGAGGAAGAAAAATGTCTCAAAAACTTCCCATATACATAGAGAAATATAATAAACAATTTATAACAGAATAATTCTAATAATAATGACTCCTAACATATCTCTCAGCTATTATCCTATAGGAATAATAAGTGGTATTTGTATCTGCTTTTCTTATTCCATCTGTGTAAGTTACTTGGCAGGATAATTTCAGGTACTATGTCTGGTACTTGGGATGATACTTTGAGGAGAATTAGGTGTCTGGTCCTAAAAGAAGAGAAAAGAAGTCTTATCTTCATTCTATAAAAAAGGAACCAAAAACCCAATAACTACCTCTGCTGTGGACCAGAGTGTAACATCAAAGGATACAAGCTTCTACTATCAATTGAACAACTTGAAAGATTATGTAAACTATGAGACTGAGAAGCTTAATTAACTTTAAAGTTTTCACAGTGAGGTATAAGGATGGTATATTATCTTCTATAACCTTGATGAGGTTAAATTAACCTTTCTCCAGTCCTGGAATGAGAAAAACTATGAAGGTGTCCACTCTCTTCAGAAGTTTAAAGTGCTTCAATGCCCTATTAATAGATTATTCAATATTCACTAAGAAAAGATTGGATTGTGTTTGCAGTCTCTTTTATGGCTAATTTATTCTGATGAGCAAAGACATACCATTAGTGCATAAATTGTTCCCTTTGTGCTGTTTGAGATAAACATCACCATAGAGAAGAAACACAAAGTGCTGACATTGAATTAAAGGTACAAGATAGGAAAAGGCAGCAAACATTTATTAATGTAGAAGAACAATGCAAACAAATTTGCCTTACATTCTTCTCTGAAGAATTATAGGGTTAGTCATGCTTTAGCCATGATGTTTAAACAAGAGTTTGATCAAATAGTAACACTCATTTAAGGTCCTACTGTGCGAGCACACACACACACACACACACACACACACACACACACACACACACACACACACACAGGGGAAGGAGGGAAGGAATAAAGGAATCAGAAGTTATTGAAGGAAAGGTGTTGTGGTAAATCTTAAACCCAAATATGCCCTGACAATGAAAACACAATGCAATTAATGTGAACACAAGCTGTGGGCCTAGATTGGGAAGGTCTATTACTACACTACCATCATGTTCTTCTATGAGACCCCTTATAACTTGAGGTTTTGCCAGGCCAAGTGCTTCTGCTCTGCTTTTCTTCTACCACCACCTCCTCCTCTCTCCCAACTTTCAGCTCCACCTTCCCTTTTTCTGCCCAATCAAAGGCTCTAGCCTTTATTTTACAAATTAAGGTAGTGTCTTAGTCAGGGTTTCTATTCCTGCACAACATCATGACCAAGAAACTAGTTGGGGAGGAAAGGGTTTATTCGGCTTACTTCCATATTGCTGTATATCACCAAGGAAGTCAGGACT
>NC_045030.1:85716735-85726697 GCF_008632895.1 Mastomys coucha
CAACTGAAGCTCCCTTCTCTGATAACTCCAGCCTGTGTCAAGTTGACACACAAAACTAGCCAGTACAGGTAGGAAGAAGGTTTACAGGAAATCACCTGAGTGCTGACTTCTTCCTTGTTCACAACACCTCACAGGACTGAATTAGCATCAAATTACAAATAACCCCAGAGCTATCCACAACAGAAGGGAATGGAGGAAGAATAGAGAGACTTGCAGAAATCTCATTTTTATTTTACAAAACAAATAGCATACAATATGGTACTACAGGTTTAGCATCACAATCTTTATTCTTTATCATTTATTTTAACCATCTTGATTTATAATTAACTCAGAAATTCTCAGAGCAATAAGTATATGGCTCACTTCACTTTTGCATAGTGTAAAAATGGGAATTGATCTCACATAATGTTTCGCCATCACCTGTTTTAGAGTCATATGACATCAGTGAAATCATGTCAGACTGGAATAGCCATGAATTTATACTTCATGAATATGTGCTCTATAAATAGTTGATTAAATCACTAGAATTGATTTTTACCTATAGCAATTTCAAAAATATCATCAAAGGCATGCTTACTGAAATTGTCACTGTTATTCCTAATCCTTTGTTGTGCTAGGAGGAACAGATGGTAAAATCAAAAGTCATTAAGAGAACCAGTGGGGTAGGAGTAAGAAGGGAGCCTTCCCAGAGAGACCTGTGAGAGTCTTCCCTGAGCAGTATATTAACCCACAGCAATTATGAATCTGCACTCCTAAATTGATTGATATTCTCAACACATCTAATCCCTACTGCTTGGATTTTCAAATATTTCTCATTATATTTTGGCAATATCCTTTGATTTGTTTTACCAAATTGCATAAAGAACATTGCATTTGGCTCAAGTGTTGTTTCCCTATATAAACAGACAGAAACCACACAGACTGTTAGAAAAGTATTGTTTATGTTATGGAGTAAGCACCTAAGGTATTTTGAATGTATTCATTATAATAAGTCTAAAATATTGTACACTTCTGGCTCTCATAGGTGCCCCGTCCTATATTTACTACCCATGTTCATATAGGTATAGTGGATATAATAGTTTATTGGAAAAGCTTAGAGAATTAGAGCAAACATGATAATGGTTCTTATAAAGCACATGAGAAACTTACAGTCACTTACTTGAAGAAAATACAGGTCTTTTTCATTTAAATTTCTTCTCTATAGTTATACAGATTTTAAGATTACCTAACCCCAAAATGTAAAGCTTTGTACAAATATGTTCATTTTATATGATGTATTATTTTTAGTTGAATGAAAGCATGTACTCGAATGTTACAGGTTATTTTTGTCAGGATAATTTTAGAAAAGGATAGAACATTCATTTGTATGTTTGCATACTATCTATTTACTTCATTAGATATGTGGTGCAATGATTCTACCACTACAGAAAATGAATGACCACTTTAAATGAAAAGGGATAATATCAAGAAATACTCCTAATTATAGCATTAAAATCCTAGTGTTAAAGAATTTACTGGTTTCTTAATGCTTTTATTTGCAAAAGTCTCTAAACAGGTAAGTTTTTTTCAGTTGTGCTGATAATCATCAGAGCTGGCTCTTTGCTTTCAGCAGGAAATATCTACCAATAACTCCTGTATGATCAAAGTGAGGAGATAAAACTGAATATGTCCTAAATGTCCAAATAGATGTATTTGAGGGAGAACTTCTATCCTTATATTTATCTTCTGTCAAAATGGAAATGACTATGTGGGAAGACAAATCATGCTATTTGATAAATACTTTGTTTTCAAAGTGAAAAAAAAAAGATCTCTCAGTTTATGCATTGTAGGATATAAGCACTGGTATGTATCTTTCAGTTTTCCAATGAAACTTTCATGAAGCCAGAACTTTTTATCTATTTTAATGAAAGCCTAAGCCTTCTGTGGATATTTTTATTAATTTCATTTTGAAGAAAATCTGACCAGGTTAAAGAAATCAGGTCAGGTTAAGACTTGATCCCAGGGAGAAAACTCAGCTAAAGTAATTTAAAATAGGAAAAAGATATTGAGTTTTTGTTTTTATCTAAATCAGTTTTCTACTGTCTACATTCTAGAGCTACTTGACAATCCCATCTGTATATCTCCTCCATTCCATAGAAATGTGCCAATAGATACAAGTTTAATTAATATATTTCTTGGGACATTATTAAAACTAATTCCATTTATCAATCTGCTTGGGGGAAAAGTGCACAGTCACACATTTTTAACATTTAAGCCCATTTAAAACTACCACATTTGTTAACAATGTTCATTCTTGTTATGTATAAGAAAAGCATTGTAAATACAGTATGTACTAAAGAAGTACCACAGTTAAATCATGTTTTGTCTGTCTTCCTATACCTCTAGGACATCTGGAATTTTTACAGTATGTTTAAAGTAACAAATATATACTTAAAACACTTGAATGTTTGAAATAATGAAAAAAACATAACTCTAATAATGTACCAAAATTCTTCTGCAAGTTTGCTCTAAAGCAATTTTATCACTGAGAAACTCACAGCAGTATACTATATAAGCTCTAAATTTTGCATTATGGTGCTGGGTTTATTCTTGCCCTCTCCCTGAATGGAATGGGAGTTGACTTCATAGTCATCCATATTTCACTGCCCACTGACTTCTCATGGATATAGTGTGAATATTAATTAGATGAATTCCACAAAGTGCTTTAAGCTCTTTGGAGAAAGATACTCTCTGCATAATTATTCTTAACTCCCATATGCTCTTATGATATAAACTATTCTGCTAGGAAATCCTTTTTAAGGATTATCACTTAAAATGAAGTTTTTATTATTAAAAGCTGCAAGAATATTCATCCACTAACAGATGAAAATATGCTTTAGGCAACTGCTTTCAAAAAGGAAGAAATCTTGAACTATGGAGTTATTCATGCCTGAAAAAAATTAAGAAATAATGAAAATTGGTAGTAAGTTTAGAATATTAATAATTTCATTAAATCAAAATAAAAAGACAAGTCACATATCCTTTAAAATAGTTGAATAAATCTTTCTTTAGGAATATGTAACTTTAGGCATAAGAGTCTTAAAAATAAATTCTTATATGACTGAAATTAAAGTGTGTTTAATTTGCTAATTTTACAACAATAATTCTTTTTTGTGATTCTCAAACTTAGCTACATATTGGCATGACAGAAACCAACAAGGAGGGATGGAAGGAATAAAGGAAGGAAGGAATAAAGAGAGAGAAAAAGAAAGTGAAAGAGAAAGAGAAAGAAAAAGAGAAAGAGAAAGAAAGAGAGAGGGAGGGAGTGTAGAGGAATTTTAATCCAGCAACATGGCTACTCTGGCAAAAGAGCACATCCAAAGACCTAGGTATATGTGATCCAGCTAAATACAGACAAACCTTTCATCCCTCTGGTTGGAACATAGACAGGATCTTAGTAGACCTTAGTATATACCTTTAATCGCAAAGAAGGTTATTAGTAGGTTAGTTTAGAAGATAAGGTTAGTTTGCAGTAGGAAGCAGCCATGTTTGACAATGAATAATTGAGGGGCAAAGAAATGGATAAGAGAAAGATTTGACAGAATTAGTCAGAGATAAGGTATGCCCAACAGTCATGAGGACAGACAGGTAAGTGATGCAACTTAAAAGAGCAACACAAAATGAGTCAGGATATGAAGGCATTCAGTGAGTGCAGTTCAACTGAGATTAGCAGTGTAGTGGAATTCAGTTGAGTTTAGTTCAATGCAGTTCAGTGAAATTTGCTTCAAGGCAGTCAGAAGCATAGCAATCCAATGAGGACTGAGAGAAGCTAGTTTAAATCAATCTGCTTGGAGAGTAGTTTTGAGCTAGAACAGCTGAGTAAAACCAACAGGCCAACCAGAGTTTAGAAAGAACTAGAAATAGTGAGCTTATACAACAGTAAGCCTCCAGGATGACAATTATATCAGACAAATAAAAATTACTTTTACAAAGGAGAGAGGAAGAGAAAGAGAAAGAAAGAGAGAAACAGAGAGAGAGGAGAGAGAGAGAGAAGGAGAGAGGAGAAAGAGAAGATGAAGGAGAAGGAAGAAGGAGGAGGGAGAAGAAGAAAAAGAAGAAAGTCAGTGATGACAGGGACATCTTTGTATGACTAACATATTTGTCTGGAATGGAAAATTATTTTGTTGTAATGATTAGATGGAACCAATGGTTTCATGCATTCCAAAGCTAGAGTACTACCATTTAGCTACATTCTCATTCCAGACTTGGAATTGAAAAAAAAAAAAACTCTCTATATTTTAATGTACAACCTAAGTGAAATAGAAAAACATGAAGGACTTGGAAGACTCATATTGTCCTATATTTATATGGGATTTTTTATAGTGGATTGCAGATTATGATCCAGCTAGTGCAACAATACCTAACAACAGAAGATCTAATAATCTAGTAGTTGTTCAGTCCAGAAGGGTGGATGTCTCAGCTGGTCTTCAATGTACACCTAAATCTACAAGAAGTAGGCTTTAATGCCAAGGAAGGAATGGACTATCATTGTGAGTAGGCAAAGAGCTCGCTTCCTTTTTTCATGTCTTTTATATAAACTTTCAGTAGAAGGTGTGGTATAGATTAAAGGTGGATCACCTACCTCAGTGATCTGGATTAGAAATGTATCTTTCTTCTTCAAATGTTTTAATTAAGAAAATATCCCATGTAGTAGCTTTGGTTTTAATTCATTCCAGATGTAGGCAAGATAACAATAAAGAATAGTATTCACACTAAGAGAGGACATATATATCATGTACAGGTAATAAATGATGAACACTATAAAGTACATTACTGGTTCCTTTTGTGTTGCTATCAGTAGCATTGCTGGTTTCGTACAGTTAAGTCAGCTGTTTCTTGCTGTTGATCTTGTCTTCAATATAGCTAGCTCTCTTTTGTTTTCTTTATTCATTTTCTATTTCTACATTTATGCATGTACTCACTAACTTATAAGTTCAATACTTTTATTCTTTTGTATCCCATCTATGCCTGCAACTCTATTGGATACTATGGATACTGCAGTAAATAATAACTAGGCCTGAAGCTTAAGGAACCATTCTGGTAGCCATTGTCTATTATTGTTGATAGAATATTGAAGGTTAGCTTACATTTTGGTTCCTAGTCAAAATTCAGTAATTGAACTACAAATCTTTCAAGCTACATTTTCATTGCCATTGCATATTTTCCTTTAGAATGTTTCCTAACATTCATTAGAGTTATCACAAAAGAAAAGTGAGTCTGCTCACAACTTTACATCTTCAGAACTTTGTGGACACAGACTAAGACCTTTTGTGCTGGTTTCTGTAGCACTTACCTTTAGTTAATATGCACACATGGAATTCTGTTACAGAGTTCTCAAAAACGAACCCACATTTTTTCTTAATTGCCATCAGTTAACTGAGAGACTGCTAGTAAGGGAAATTTCATTTGTTTCTTGACACAGAGAGTCATTTGCAGTGTTATTCTTCATTTCTCTATCTTCTAATTGACTATCTTCTTTCATCTCAGAACAGGAAGATATCCAAAGTCATTTCTAATTCATCATAGACAGACTAATGCAAAGATTTGGCATAAAGCACACACAGAATACATAACTTTTCTTTTTTGTTTGCATTTTATTTTTATTAATGAAATAGTAATAAGTATCTCTTATTGCTTGAAAATAAAAAATACACAGAAGACAAAATCAGCCACAATCTTATAAATACACAGACATTTTTGTACTTTTTCTGTCTCTTTTTTTGAAGTGCGCATAACACCAAAGAAGATCCTCAAACACTATGAGAATTCACTGTAGATTTACCTTCCTATTTTTCACTAAGAGGAATACATTTTACTGCCTGCCATTCTGCAATAAATGAATAATTAGTGAAATAAATTTAAGTTAATGACAGACATACAAACCAGCTATGAACTTCAGGAGTACCATTCTTTCTCCAGAATCTCAAGCAAACATCAAGAAATACTTATGACCACCTTGAATTCTTCAACTAATCTAGAAGAGTTCACATATAGCCAATTAACAAATCAATTTCCTGACTCCATGTTTTAAACAATTTACAGTATTTCCCAGCTATTTTTATGTCAAGTTGATACAAACTAGTTTCACTGGAAAGGAGACATCCTCAATTGATAGAATGTTATGAAGCAGCATTCTTCCACTGCCTCAGCTCCTACATTCAGGTGTTTGTGTTCTTGTCCTGACTTCTTTAGTGATGGACTATAATGTGGAAGTAGATGTCAAATAAAATCATTTTGCCTAACTTTTGTGGGGGTGATGATAATTCATCATAGAAATAGTAACCTAAAGACAGAACAATTACAAGGAGTTCTTTTAGGCAGAAGAAAAAAATGAAGAGATAGACAGGAAGACGTCCCTTTCCCAAAACATGAACAGTCAACCTAAAGAAACTGAGGCAGATATAATGGTACCTGCTCCTAAACAACATAAAAGGTAATGCTATCTGAGAACCAATAACACTGGAATATTTTTGTGCAGAAGTCTGGTGAACAACTTCAGGCCAGTATTTCTACAGTGAATCTCTATATTGATGATTCTTTTGGGGGAAAACTCCATGCATAAATCCCATAATGAAGAAAGCATCCTTCATGGGGTTGTTTTAACTCCTTGAGCTTTTTCTTGTCAGTCCTAGCAAGTTAAGCTTATTTTACTGATAATAGATTTCCATGGGAAGTGACATTTAAAGGAAAAGAGACAACTTTTATAGGCATTCTGCCTACTTTGCTTTTATATCTTTAGCTCATTTGTAGACATTTTGTTTCTTATCAACTGAATCATGTTTCCATATAACACACCATGTTTACAGCAGACCTGTCACTCCTATTTTGTCACTGCTACCCCAAAACCAAACCAAACCAAACCAAACAAAAACAGAAAACAAGCAACACACACACACACACACACACACAAACACACAAACACACAAACACACTGCACTTCCATTGTCTTCTATCATCCAGAACCATGAGCAGGAGTGATGAAAGGGTGGAGAAATGATCGATACATGGAAATACAAAGTCTGCAATTTGATGTTCTTGTATCTCAGTTGGAAAAGCTACAATACCCTGAAAGATCAGCTTGTTTATTATATACAATTAAACATAGAGCCAGGGTTATTATTGTACACAGCTGAACAGAAAGTCAGATTTAGCAAATCTCAGGTGAGTTGGGCTCTAGTGAATGAAAAGTCTTCAACCATGAACATATATGGGGAGAAGGCTACCAAAGGCAAAGGCATTTTTGTATAATTTATCAAGGTTTACATTTGAACCAGAGGAAGGCTTTGCCATACTTCTGAGCTTCACCTGGGGAAGGCTTTGGAGCTCTCATGGTGATTATCCTTTAGATGCCCATGTCAAACACTTCACATTCACTCAGGAATTCACATAGTTTGGGCTTCCTCTGCTCCCCAATGTCGTTCAATTAGTGTTTTAAAATATCTCAGGTAATACAATGTGTGACTAAAGGAAAAAGTCAGAGACTGAAAGTGGTTAGGTTTTCTGTGTTGCTGACAGTTGAAGATTACAGTATATTAAAGTAGCTAGTTTCTCCCGCCCTCCCCAACACCCTCCCCCCACTTCTTCTTCTTCTTTATTGTCTGGAATCTCAAGGTGGAATAGCAGGGCTTTTCTTTTTCTTTTTCTTTTTTTAAAGCAGGTTTAAAATGGTCCTGCTGTTGAAATGGACTATAGCAAATCATGAAGAACTTGCATTATTTACAGAAGCTAGGCTATCGTTTTAATTCCTGTTGCTTCACTGCCCGTTATCATTCCTGACAAACTCTTCCATCCTGTGCTCTATTTTCCTCTGTTTGCTCCCATTTATTTTTCTGAACGACCAGCTGAGCAAAGATTTACATAACTTTTGTTTAAACAAACCCTGCACATTTCATCCTTTCAGCCAATATCACAAACACTTTTGAGACATGGTAACATTTTGCTATTTTAGTCCCAGATTCTGTTTCCTGGCTCTATTTTGTATGTGAGCCTGCATTCTCATCTTTTGTTAAGTCACATGAAAAACCAGAAACCATGGCTACTCAAAAGTCATTAATAATGTGATTTTTTAGCTACTGTTTCTGCTGGTAAATTCTTCATTTCATATAATACAGTCTCCAAGGACCACAGAGAATTCAGCCTTGCTTATCTCTGTGGTGCAGATGAAGGTTTCTGGCTTTATCCAATCCCAGTGCAGTTTGCTTACCATCAGGAGTCGATTTTGTTTCCCTGTGACATTAGCATATTAAAAAGATTGGAGATTGACAAGTACAGAGTTCTTATTAGGAAAGTAATCAAGGTTTAGAGCCTGTCTGTCATAGAACTTCCAGCATCTGAAAATGCCAAGGGGTTGACTACTCCTGACCTAAGCACCTATTTAAGATTCTCACCCATGATAAAGGAACTAAAGTGATTAGCATGCTGATACGATTTTTTTCTAAAATAATCTATTATTTCTGAATTATTCTTTTACCTCTTAATTAAAATCTTTCAGAAATTTCCCAGGGTCTTTCCTCTTCCTCTGCAAGACATTTAATTACCTATATTCCCCAAACTACACCATGTTACATTTTTTATGGAAATTTTACATACTAATTTATCAGAAGGATGGCCTTGAGTGTCATTATGTTCAATGAATGCTCCATTTTGATAAAGAGAATGCTAAATTATATTGAAATCATTTTAATGCACTGTGCTTCTGCTTAAATGTACATGTAAATCTGTACTTCATATTTTAAATTTGAACTAAACTTAAGAATACTGACATGTTGACTTTTTTCCTACAAATAAAATATAAGGGGATTTCTCTCCAACTACTACATCTTCCCAAGAGATTAGTTGTTTTTGAATCATAGACTTTGATGTTTATTAAGAAAAATGCCCTATCCTAAGGCAAATGAGGTTCTTTTTCACATGAAAAAAAATAATTTCTTTTTAGTTGTTTAAATTAATTCATCACTTCTTATCATATGTGCCTTTTAAGTATAAAACAGGGAAAAGAAAAAGCAAACATAATGCTATGTATAATTTATAATAAAATAATATTAATGTTATCAAACATGGTTTGTCATTGTATAACTTGAAATAGGTAACAAAATATGGTGATCTATTTTACAGATTTCTATAAACTTTGCAACTATGACAATGTTATATTTAAATAAGCATAGTATTTAAATAAGTTGTGTTTAGAAATATAAGAAAGTACCCTTTTAAACAAGATAAGGGTGGAAGTAGATTATAGAGGATTATAGAAATGGAAACTATAATACATAGTAATATCTTTCCTGGAAATTTACCTATAGAATAAAACCCTCAGGGTACATCTACATACATGAGTGCTTATTGAAGCATTATTCATAATGGAAAGAAATGAGAAACCAAATACGGTAAATTTAACTTTGTTTCAATTGGAATATCATTAAGTAAGTTTTAGAGTATGTAAAAATGGACTGTAATGCATTAAAATATGAATTTGAGTAATGCATATTGACTAGAAGGCATTAATACATATAATACTTATGAATACAAAAATCACATGTGTAAAAACATGCCTAATAAGTTAGCAATTGTATTTCAAAATTTGATCCTGTGTCTAATATGTGCATTATTTCTATATTTGCAATTGTGTTATTGATAATTTTATAACCATGGAAAAAATCAAACTGTGGAAATACTTATGTTGTTAATAGCATTATATTTAAGACTCTATTATGTTATTAATTACATGGATAGGTGTGTGAGTTTGGATGCCTGTGGTGGCCAAAAGAGGGTCTCATGTACCTCAGAGCTGGAGTAACTGATGGTTGTGAGCCACCTAATGTAAGTGCTGGGAACCAAACTCATGGCCACCTTAAGAGCATTCTTAACTTCTGAGCAATCATTCAGTATAGATTTATTTTAATGAGGAAGGTTTGATGTGGATAGAA
>NC_045030.1:85727776-85732586 GCF_008632895.1 Mastomys coucha
CTTTATTCCACTCAAACTCTCCCATTTCACAGCCTGTTTCTTCTAGCCTGGCTAAGTTCAAGCCCCCTATTCCCCATTTATTGTATGCCGTAATTTTACTGCTCAAAACTACTTCTTCCAAAACCTTTCTTAGTCAAAAGTCATAATACTATAAAATGCAATGCCTCTCATCTTGTCTCTCTGTCTTCACATTCATTGTCAAGTCCATACTGTAGTCAATTATAAAACCAGTTTTATCATGTCATTAATCTGTTAAAAATATCAATAGATCCTCTTTGCTTACAAAATTGGATGTGAAGTTTCTATTCCTAGGATATCAGAACTGTGCTTTTATAAATTTGACTATGTTTCTCAGCTTTCTGAGTCTTATAGATGTCATGATGTTCAAATCACCTATTCCTAAAATGTACTAGGTTTAAAGAACCACTGTCATAATCTTCTAAAACTTAAGGAAATGTTCTTATTTAAGGGAAAAATGCTTTTGTCTATTAACTTCAGGCAATACTGGCACTATTAAAACTTCAAAGAGGATTTGTAAAATAGAGCCATTTGGCATATATCTAAAGCTTGACTTACTATACTGTTTTTTACATAGCATTCTTTTAAACTTTTTGCTATATTGATTCTTTCGTCAAATACCAACAAACCTAAGAGAAAGAATGTGATAGAAACTACCATAATATAGGAGAAATGAAAATCCTAGCATAATTCTTTCTCTAATATGGTATCTACTATATATATATATATATATATACTGAGAAACAAACTAAAAAAAATGTGTTTTCATAAGGTGTACTTCTATGCTAGTCCATTGGGTTATAAAACAATAACTGAAGTTTTTCTCCTAAAAATGATTCTTAAATGAACTCTCTGATAAAAGTCTATTTTTTAAAATATAGAAAGCTCAAGAGAGAAGACCATATAATGTTAGGATCAAAATAAAAGAAAAAACTAACAAACATTTTAGAAGGAACTTCATTCAACAAATCTACCTTCCTTTCATCAAGTTATTAAGATATTAGAAAATATTTTTATATTTACCAAAATGAGTTTCATCATTGAAAACTTACAACGAAACTTAGTGTTGCATTTCAGATATTTCCCTAAATTTATTGAAAGTCTCCAAAACTACAGTTAGATCTCAAGTTGGTTTGTTTTCCTAACTCATATTTTACGTCCTTTGTATGGAATAGAGATGTCTTTTCTCTTTCCTTTTTTAAACTGTTTACAACTTTTAGTTCCATATTAAGCAAACCCTTTCTATTTCCACAATATTAGTATATTTTTATTCAACATTCATTAAAGCTTGTCTCCTATAATCAAACAGATGAGAAGTACAAGGATTTTTTTTTCTACTTGTAGGCCAAATTTTAGCAGCAGACAGGCAGTGATTTTCAGGTCTGTCAAAGATTTATCAGTTTCCTTCGTGCATTAAATAAAGTAAAAATTTAGCCTAAAATCAAATATACTTCCCCTCCTTTCTTGTATGTGGCATCTGATAGTGTGTAAAAAGGACATTGGGCCATAAATAAATAGGAATAGGTAATGAAAATCCAAATTTCATCTTTTTAGCACCACTAAAGTCCTACTTTATGTAATGGATAATTTTTTAATATGAACATGAACAAGGTGTGCAAAGACGTGGTCAGAAACAACACTACATGTTTTGAAGCTATGGCTAGACAAGAGTATTATCAGGATGTGTAGACTTAGGAAGGCAAATTTTCACTCTCTGTGTAGGTGAGTCTCATTCAATCATTAAAGTCCTGAACAGCACACAAAGATTGATTAAAGGTTCTTATTTCTGCCTTTGGCTTGAGCAGGAAAACATGATTTCCTTTGCTGCTGTGAGAGTTCTGAACACAGATTCAAACAAGCATGAAGAGTGTTTAAATGCATCTCTATCAGACATACACAGATGGATTTCTCATTCTCTATGCAGTTATTTATATAGTATTTCAGGTTTATATGATATTTCACTTTCACTGTGTGTTGAGTAATGTAGATGTGATTTGAAATACAAAGTAGGATTTCTGTAGGATATATGAATGATTTATATCATTTTGTATGAAATATTTGTGCCTTTTTAAATTTTGTCAGCTTTGAAATGGAGTCCTGAATCCAATCCCTAGTAAATATACTATAGTGAGTATAACTCTATATCTGTCCAGGAGACAAAATTGCAAACAGTGTGAATTCCAAGTCTCTATGAGTGAATCCCTTTAAATAAGCATCTCTTCTCTCTTTTTCCAAATGATAAAACTTTTTTGTAAATATTGCTGAGTTTTTAAATTGAGAAAGTTTCTTCTCTCATGCAATATATCTTAATCAAAGTTTCCCCTCCTTCCACCCTTCTTAGCTCCTTCAGTACCCCCTCTCCCCCATAGCCATTCTCCCTCCATTTTCCTACATAATGGCGGGAGGCCTCTAAGAGACAACAACTAAACAAGAAAAAACAAGATACAATAAGACAAGATAAAGACCCTCATATTGAGGCTGGACTAGGTAACTCAATTATAGAAAGGGGTAGTTTGATTTCTATTTCCATGGCGGCTAAGTGTGTTGAATATTTCAAGTGTCTCTCAATGATTTGAGATTCCTCTGTTCCTAATTGGGCTGCCTTGTCTAGCCTCAATAGGAGAAGATGCACCTAGTGTACTGCAGCTTGATATGCTACAGCGGATAGATATCCAGAGAGGCCTCTCCTTCTCTAAGGACAAAGGGAGGAGAAGGGAGAGGGAAGAGGTAGGGACAGGGAGGAGAGGAGGAATGTGAAACTGCAATCATGAGGTAAAGTTAATTAATTAATTAACTAATTAATTAATGAATGAGAAGAGAATTCTTTGTTTGGATCTGTACCCCATTTTTAATTGAATTATTTGTTTTGTTGATGTCTAGGTTCTTGAATTCTTAGAATTTAATTTATCACCAGGAAGAATCAAGGACATACCTTGCCTTCCTCAGTTGTTTCTTTGTTGCCTACTCCTCTTGGTTGTGATTACTTCATTTGATTCTAGAGCTTTCTGTTGTGGCCAATTTTCATGTAAGCAGTTAGTGATATAAACTTTCCTCTTAGCACTGCTTTCATTATATCCATAATTCTGAGTATAGTGTGTATTTATTTTCACCAAATCTTAGAATGTCTTTAATTTCTTTATTTCTTTTTGACCAACTTTTATTCAGTAGACAGTTGTTCAGTTTCGACGAGTTTGTAAGCTTTCTGTTGCTGAAAGCTAGCTTTAATCTGCATACTACATCCTGCATTGTTTAACAAAATTAGAATTTCTACATGTATTACATATTTTTTTGGTATTAATGGGAGATAAATATAAAAGAGATAAGATAGACAAAGTATGTATATTGTTGAGTCTGAAATTCATTATAGTACTTCAAAGTGATTTTTCTTATTTTTCATAAAACATTCTTTATAGATTGAGATCCTGATATTTTTGATGTAAAATACAAAGCTGAATATTTTTAACTTACTAAAACATTTAATTTTTTTCAAGAAACAAATTAAACTGCAGGGTTTAATGAATTATTTGTTCCTTTAATCCCCAAATGATTTTAAAACAAAGTTTAGTGGTTTAAAGCTTAACTTAAACCCATCCAATCCAATATAAATAAAACAAATATAAAAAGAAAAGATGAAGGCTAAAGTTTTCAATAAAGTCTAAAAATTATAAAAACATGAAAAACCACAGAGGGTAAATGTGGGAAAAGAAAGATGGACAATGGGAGATTTGAGGAAGCAGCTCAAAATCATGACAATGCTTCCCGCTCTTTTATTCTGAATGTCAAACCAAAATTGCATATACTTTCATAAAATGTGCTTAAGAACTATAAGTTTCCCTTATTTGAACATTTGTCTCTGTTAGTATTGCATTTTGTTTTTCTTTTTCTTCTTAAAAAACAAGAAGCAATACAAGGTAAACAAAAACTATTGAAAAAATGTTTTTCATAGGAAGCATTGGTTTGCTCAAGAGCAGAATAGCATCATTAAAAGAGCTATTTAATTTAAATTCCATGAGAGTAGTAAACCTATAATTATTTTTTGAACCGTGTCCTACCTATGTACCCCTGATTTGTTTCAAACTCCTGGCAATCTGGGTGTCATCTACTGCCAGAGTGCTTGGATTGAAGGCGTTTGCATCACATCTGGTTAATAATGATTTTTAAGAGATAATTAAATGTGATTATATGATTTATGCTTTTGGATATACTTTTGCACTACATTTGATCCATCAATGGAGAACCCTAATAATATCTTCTAGACACAAACGCACTAACAATTCATACTGTTCATGTGTTCCTAACATTCTAGATAGAACAAGACAATCTTCTTCGGGAATACTCCATTACCATAACTTGAATACAGCATCGGAGAAATATTTTCTCTATTATATTCTTCTGAAAGAAAGATAAAATACTTTGTGAGAATAAGGATTTTTCCCTTTAACTTCCAACTAACCATAGCACTATTTTTTACCTTTGAAAATAATGAAAGAAAAACAAAAGATTTTTCAAAAAGCATATCGCCTGTATACTTTTTCTAGATATCCATGGTTTTGTTTTTGTTTGTTTGTTTGTTTGTTTTTGAGGGTTTCTTTTTGAGACAGGGTTTCTCTGTGTAGCCCTGGCTGTCCTAGAACTCATTCTTTGACCAGGCTGGCTTCAACTCAGAAATCTGCCTGTCTCTGCTTCCCAGGGGCTGGGATTAAAGGCGTGGGACACCACTGCTCAACCATGTATTTGGTTTTACCATGCCTTTCTCTTTTAATTTTTTTTTTTAAATTTCATTTGTTCCTTT
>NC_045030.1:85733233-85734609 GCF_008632895.1 Mastomys coucha
TTTTTTTTTAAATTTCATTTGTTCCTTTAGTCTGGGTGAGGGTCACATGTAACACTGTGAACTTATGGAAGTCAGAAGATTGTCTGTGGGAGTCAGTTCTCTCTTCCTACCATAGTGAGTTCCTGGGATTGACCTCACATGTTCAGGCTGGACAGTAAGTATCTTTACATGATGAACCATCTCATAGTCCCCTAAACATGCATTTTATCTGGCTTCTATGTGCATTTCTCAACACTCCTACAATATTAATTTTTCTTATTCTGTTTCCTTTCAAAAGCCAACATAGTGTTACCATGAAAAATTCATGAAATAACTAGATAGCTCTTCACTGTTTGAAGACTTCAAATGCTTTAAAACAGGGAGTACAGTGATATATTTATATAATTCCATTTAGACACTAGGAGCAATTTTTTAGCTGAAAAAAGTCATTGTATAT
This sequence comes from Mastomys coucha, assembly GCF_008632895.1. Taxonomy (NCBI): domain Eukaryota; kingdom Metazoa; phylum Chordata; class Mammalia; order Rodentia; family Muridae; genus Mastomys; species Mastomys coucha. The sequence goes on from NC_045030.1 coordinate 85,733,670, forward strand.
TGTTCACACTGCAAAAACCATTAAACTAAAGTACAGGAATACATATCCACTCTTATTATCAGTGTTAGCCACTGTGTGCACCTTGGTCATCTAGTAGTGCCATTTAAGAGGAAAAGATGAATAGCAATGGCAGTAAGTTTTCTCTATTTTTAAAAATTGAAATGACATTTGGAAACCTCCATCATCAACATTTTTCCTCTTAAGACCACTAGCAATAGGGTAAGTCAGCTCCTTGGACGTTCTCTCATTTCCCTGGAATATAATTGATTGGCCCTAGAGGTTTTGGCTCATTTAGAGCAGCAAGGTGCTCTTGTAAAAATCCCTCACTTATTCTGGGCTTCATTTTCTTTGTACAGTTTATGCCTTTTCCAGTCTGATGAACATTCTCCTTGACAGAAAAGACAAAGTAAGGAAACTAAGTGTCTATGCTTTCTATAATCTCTATTGCTAACCTTTCCCCTTTTGGCCCAATCAGTGAACCTCTTCTTTCTAGATCCTTTTTCTCTATGTGGAAGAGTCTCTGAATGCTGTCTTGGACATTATCACAAACCTCAGTTCATTGCAAGCTTGGCTTCTCCTCTGAGTTTTTCTGGTTGTGCAATGGTTTTGTAATATTTGTCCTTGGGTATGTGCTCCTTATTTCACCCAGACTCATAGCCTTTTAAAGTCTGAACTCATTTGCAGATCCCCTGGAAAGTGCTCTGTCATGTCATGAGACTTCATTTTGTTTACGTGTGTATGTATGTATTTGTGTACACATGTACACACACACACATATATGTACATATATGTGTATATGTGCTGTTATCATCATTATACAGTCAATTTTGATTTTTAAAATCCAAGCAGGCTTTTTTTTATTCTTTTGTTTGTTTTTTATTAGATATTTTCTTTATGTACATGTCATACAATAACTTCTTTCCCAGTTTCCCCTCCAACA
>NC_045030.1:85736074-85736997 GCF_008632895.1 Mastomys coucha
CACCCTCTTCTGCTTACTGGCCCTGGCATTCCCCTACACTGGGGTATAGAACCTTCACAGGACCAAGGTTCTCTCCTCCCACTGATGACCAACTTGGCCATCCTCTACTATACATATGCTGCTGGAGCAATTATTCCCACCATTTGTACTCTTTGGTTGGTAGTTTAGTCCCTGGGAGCTCTGAGGGTACTAGTTAGTTCATATTGTTGTTTGTCCTAAGGGGCTGCAAACCCTTCAGCTCCTTGGGTCCTTTCTCTGGCTCCTTCATTGGGGATCCTGTACTCAGTTCAATGGATGAGTGTGAGCCTCTACTTCTGTATTAGTCGAGTACTGTCAGAGCCTCTCAGAAGACAGCTATATCAGGCTGGATTGTCCTTCTTCAGTCTCTGCTCCATAGTTAGTCTCTGAAACTCCTTCCATGGGTATTTTGTTCCCCCATTTAAGAAGGAATGAAGTGTCCACATTTTGTGAAACTACCAGCAGTTTCCCAAACTGCGTTCTCTCAGCCAGGAGGGAATAAAGAACTTGAAATAGAGGGTTTGAAATGCAAAGAGAAAACATGAAGTCAAGTTGAAATAGCCCAATCAAGACTTCACTTTACTTGGAATGAGCCAGGGTTTTTAACAGTCACAGGAGAAACCTAAACCAAATCTCTAAATTACATGACATTTGCATACTGCCAAAAAAGGGTCAGGTGTCAAAGTCCCCAGGTTCGGAAGATCTTCAGGTGGCAGGCATACTCAGGTGGTGGGCATACTCAGGCAGCTTTTTCAAAGAGGAACGGACAGTCAACAGAGAGCATCTATCTGTCTTAGCTCCCAGGTGTTAGCCTCCAAGCAGAGGCTGCCAGAAGTCTGATGGCTGAGGTGAAGGGGTAATGTAACAATTTTGGTCTTCCTTCTTTTTTTTTTTTATTTAGTTTT
>NC_045030.1:85737857-85741050 GCF_008632895.1 Mastomys coucha
AAAGGCGTGCGCCACCACTGCCAGGCTTCCGCTTTTGGTCTTCCTTCTTAAGTTTCTTGTGGTTTGTGGATTGTACTTGGTATATTCCAATCTTCTGGGCTAATATCCACTTATCAGAGAGTACATGCCATGTGTGTTCTTTGATGATTAGGTTACCTCACTCAGGATGATACTCTCCAGATCCATCCATTTCCCCAAGAATTTCATAAATTCATTGTTTTTAATAGCTGAGTAGTAGTCTGTTGTGTAAATGTACCCCATTTTCTGTATCTGTTCCTCTGTTGAGGGAAGTCTGGGTTCTCTCCAGCTTCTGGCTATTATAAATAAGGCTGCTATGAACATAGTGGAACATACGTCCTTATTACATGTTGAAGCAGCTTCTGGGTATATGCCCATGAGTGGTATAGCTGGGTCCTCTGGTAGTACTATGTCTAATTTTCTGAGGAACCACCAAATCAATTTCCAGAGTGGTTGTACCAGCTTGCAATCCCACCACCAATGAAGGAGTGTTCCCATGGAAGGGTCTCTCCATGTGTATTCCTTGGTTTGTGCTTTCGTTTTTGGGAGCTCTGGTTGGTTGATATTATTGTTCTTTCTATGGGGTTGCAAACCCCTTCAGCTCCTTCAGTCTTTTTTCTAACTCTTCCATTGGGGACCCCATGCTCAGTCCAATGGTTGGCTGTGGGCATCTACCTCTATATTTGTTGGGATCTGGTAGAGCCTCTCATGAGACAGCTATATCAGGCTCCTGTCAGCATGCACTTCTTGGCATCCACAATAGTGTCTGGGTTTGGTGACTGTATATGGGATGGATCTCCAAGTGGGGCAGTCTCTGGATGGCCTTTCCTTCAACGTGAACATCACAAACTTCAAATGAAATCATGAAGTCTAAATGAGTAGGTTCTGAAAGCCACCATAAAGTAAACTTAATTTTTGTTGATATGGGATATTATACAATTAACAGATAGGAATTTGCTCATATGATGTCTTTTGAAATGTGTCACTCATTTATTCATTCAAAAAAATATTTCCAAGTATCCTCATATACCAGATATATGTCTGGAATGGGAGGCACTGGAGGGACAGAAACAGTCTATTTCTGCATCTATGGAGCCCCCTGGTCTAGTGCATTAGAGTGTAACAATTGTAACAGTAGAAAGTGTTTGTTTGTGTTGGATTTGAGGAATGAACAAAGTATCGCTATTGTAGTGGAGTAGCCCACCTGTACAAAATCATACATATAGGATTGGGAACTCATTTTTATATGCCTGAAAACATTTCTACTGAGTTGATAAAAAGTTCTGAATGTTCCCTGTGTTTTATGAGTTTTGGTAGGCAAAGAAATAAGCATTCTTTTAATTGGAAAGTCTACCAGTAGATTTTCCTGCCAGTAGTTTTGCTTATCTGGAAGTTTAATCTAGAATGATTGCACATAATATTGTATAGCAAAAGAATTTGAGGGGAAGCAATTTGGAGGATGTATTTCTAAATGATCAGGGTGTGTAAAACAACTGTGAAAGTGAGATCAACTATGCAAGACCTATAAAGGGATCAGTAATACAGACAGTAGCCTGGGGAGAAGCAAGAGCCTGGGTCAAATGGATGATTTGGTAGTTCCTAGATTTGTAAATGAGAAAATCCACATGCCCTTCAAATAAGTCAATAAGAGAAACCATTTTTGGAAGGGCTGTTAATACTGGCCTGAAAAAAATACTTCTTTTGGGCTTTACTTAAATGGAAAGGTTCTTATAATGCTGAATGGTGGATTAGGAGAAAAACATTGCTAGTGCCAAAAACATAGAACATTCCATAATTGCTTCTTTTCCTCTACACAAATTAGATTGAAGGGGGAGACCACTATGCTCTAGTTTGTTTTCAACCCTGTAATTATCGCTGGATTTTGAGGGATTCACACGGATAATTGAGACAGTTCTGGCAAATGATTTTCTTTAGTGCTCAGTCCTTTTACTCTTATGTGTTCCTTTGGTTTGTATGCATTTCACAAACACACATACTGTTGACATTTTAGTATATGCTAATAACAGAGAAAGAATCAATCATTGCGCCCGTTGCTTTATGTTAAGGATATGCTCAGCCAACAATTGTTGCTATATTTGGCTTTTCTCATTAGGTTCTACAAATACAGGAATGTAAACATACAACAGATAATGAGTTGGAAATTAAGAAACCTAGCAGCAGGTATTAGAACTTGAATAATAAAAGAAACTTGTATTTAGTGGCTTTATAACTGGAGAGAGGGACATAAAAGATTCTATATCACTATGATGCCCAATTTGTGTTTAGATGTATAGTGGTACTTTGTCTTGGGGCTTCTCTAACTTATACTGAATGCTTAAAATCAATGAATAGATGTTAGGGAGATTGCTTTTATAAGCCTTTTTTATCTCATTTATGGTTCTTTCCATCCTCATGATCCTGGGAAACAATTCCTTTCCTTGATAACTAATTTGTAATAAATAAAGGTCTGTAGAAATTCAACCGACTTTAATGATTCTTTTCATGTTAGTGTACAGTATAATTTCTCGAAATTTACTTTGAACATTTTACAAATTAGCAACGAACATAATGCCTGGTGATATCATGTCTGTTTATTTTCTATGCAGCAAACATGTTTAATGATGCATGAGACAAGAAATGGGGAAAACTGTCTTAAGATATTTATAACAGTTGGTGCAACTTCTTTGTTATTATCCTAATGTTTTCTCAAATGCAGACACACACACACACACATACACACACACACACACACACACACAGAGGGGGGAGCAAGAGCTGTGATTATGGACATGCTCAGACAAGTGACTGATATATATAGCTTTCAAAAAGAAAACTATCCACAGTTGCATTGAATAACATTATACATAGCTCCTTGGGTGATATGCTGTCCTATGTCCTCTATTATATTCAAGTTGTTAAAAGTAAAAGCATAGCTTCACAAGTACAAGCAAATCTTATCTAAGTAGTTATTGTATGGAATCACATTTGATACAATGTTTACCAGCTTTGAAAATTTTGTTACATTGTATGGCCATTTAGAGATGATATCATAATAATATCACATAGAACTCCTATTATATTAAACAGTACAGAGTTTGTTAAGGGACAACTTTTCTCTTCTCTTCTCTTCTCTTCTCTTCTCTTCTCTTCTCTTCTCTTCTCTTCTCTTCTCTTC
>NC_045030.1:85741304-85743960 GCF_008632895.1 Mastomys coucha
CCTCTCCTCTCCTTTCTTCTCTTCTCCTCCTCCTCTGTCCATTCCTCTTTTCCCTCTCCCTTTTGTCCATCCATCTACATCGTTACTGTTTCATACTAGTGATCAAATTCAGGGTTTCTCACATGGTAGCCAATTCCTCTGCCACTAAGCTTTACCCAAGCTTATTACCTGCAAATTATTTGGAGTAATGATTATTACTAGTTTTCTGAGTGAAATTTGTGGTAGGAAAAAAATGATCAACATTATGAATACATTCTTTGCACATTTGAGTGGAATCGAGCTGGATGTGGTTATGCATGCCAGGAATCAGGTAGCTGAGGCTGGAAAAAAATCTCAAGTCTGGAGCCAGCTAGGACTACATTGTAATTGGCTCCAAATATCTCCTCTTACAAAAAATATTGTGAATTATCAATTATCATAGTGCCTCTCAACTTCATACATTATGCCCAGTTTGATGTTAATAAATGTCTATTTCATAATCTATCAGTCAGATGCAGTAGCAAGGGGGCATAATTGCAAAATTTCTCCCATAAGTTTAGAGTGCAACATTTCCCATGAAAATAATCAAGCATTCCCAAAATAAATTTAAATTAAGATTTTTTCTTTTAAAAGTATGTATTTATAATTTTAAATGAAAACATATTTAGATCTTTTCCCTCTTTGATTTTCCTCTTTCTAACTTGTCTCATGCTCCACCATCTCTTTCAAATTTATGTCCTCTTACTTTCCTAGCTATTATTACATGTATGTATAAATCCATAGATATATGAATTAAACTAGATGAGTCTATTCGGTATTGCCCATATACATAGGGTTTCTAGGTTACTATGAACATCTAATACATTTGTTCTCCATTTCTTTCTTAACTAAGTCTTGTCGTCTTCCATTACAAATAACTTTTATCTCCATCCACTTATTTCCATTCTAACCACATGCTTCCTACCCCTAAGCTGTTGCAGTCATTTAACATCCAAGATGGTTTCTACTTAATTTTTCACACTTTGATCCAGAATTTCTCCAGCCTATTCTTCTCCCTGAATGCAAGAATGGCCAGCACCTAGTATAATGTCTGACATATGGGAAGTGCTCAGTGAACAGTAAGATATAGAGTAAAAAAGGTTTTATAGGCTTGGTAATACCAATATAAAACACTGGCTTTCATAATCAATAAACTAAGACCAGCCAATGAGACAGCTCATTATGTTAACAGTGCTTGTTGGGGAGCCTGACTACCTGAATTCTATACTCAAAATTCACATTGTGAACGAAGATAACCAAGTCCTGCAAATTGTCCTCTGACCTGCACATGTGCTCTTTTGCATGTGTACCTGAGCTTACCCATGCTCATGTGTGCATGCATGCACATACCACAATTAAATAATTTGCTCCTATGAATTAAACAGTACCACTGAACTATACATTTTAATCAAATACTTCTAGTCTATATTCCATTCTATTTTCTCATTGCCTTTATTTTAAATTATTGTATTGTCATTTCTATAAACACATGTGTATATGCTGCATCCTGATCTACACTCCAAATGTATTTTTTTAAAATAAACATGTGTAGCTACAAATTATAATACCTCTAGAAAGAAGTGAGTTTTAGATTACTTATTTATCCTTTCTAATATTTTGTAATAAAAGCTACTATATTTTTGGTTATGTGGAATATGTCCCAAGATGAAATATCTATTCTGTACTGAAATATTATGTCCAAGTAGTTTGTTCTTTAACCAAGATCACTTAGGAAAGGAGCAAGCCTGTCTGTCAGACAAAAACTTCTTTTTAGCAGAGAAAAGCCAATTTGTTTCCTTAAGAAAATAATGAAAATGTAGGAAAACCAAAGAACAAAGACCAAACCAAAATAGCTTTGAAATATTCTCAGGCATTTCTCCTGAAGTTCTTGAGTGGTTTAGAACCAGGACCTAGAAAGAGCTAGCATCGGTTTTTTAAAAAACAAAAATATATTTACTTTAGAAAGTTGTATACGTTACAAAACCAGCATTCTTTAAAGCAGTCCAAATGACTTGGGAGATTTGTAGAATACTAACATACTCTACAAAACCACATTTAAACAACTAAACAAACAAGTGTAGTATTAAACTTGTATGATTCCAGATTTAATATTGACCTTCTATGTTAGAATATTAAGAGCAAGAATTTGTATGTGTGTGTGTGTGTGTGTGTGTGTGTGTGAGAGAGAGAGAGAGAGAGAGAGAGAGAGAGAGAGATGAGAGAGATGAGAGAGAAAGAGAGATGAGAGAGATGAGAGAGATGTGTGAAAGAAGTATGGGAATGACTGTGTGATCCCTTTGGGTAACATTTTGCATTGAAACTGTGTTTAAAAGTGAAGAGGAAAAGCACATACACTCACACACACACATATTAACAGACACTAATAATAATGATAAATTTATATCACTATTATCAATGAGATTAGCACATGCAAATAAAATTTTATTACAATTTATTAGTCAATGTCACATCACAATAAATTGCTACTGTAAATACTTTTTAGTTCACTAGCAAAATGTTTGCTTTGGGAAAGAAGCCGTCTAATTCTTTTTTAAAAATGCGTTTCTATTTTTAATGACAATCACTATGAAGAGCAAATATCACAGCACCAGTGAATATGTTTCCTTTGTATCTGAAG
>NC_045030.1:85744133-85747352 GCF_008632895.1 Mastomys coucha
ATATATATGCTTTCACTGTTTCTATTAATGAAGCATAATAAATTTGCAATGAAATTGAAATAAAATGAGATCAGGAGAAGGTAGAGGATAAGGTGGGGATTAAAAAAAAATCTGATGTTCATTTCAAAGACTGGCTCTCTTTAGTTTAAAATTACTAGCAAAAACTCTTAAAGGCTTTTTCCAAAAGTTGAATCTATGGCACACTTAAAGTATGGAGACATATTATTATTGTCAAGATAGAAAATCACTCCAACAGAAAGGGTAGAGTAAAATCCATTCCTTTTCCCTGGGACATGGAGCTAAACAACTGAGGAGAGGACAAGTGAGAGAGCAGGTTGCAGAAGCATATAGGGAGGATTTGATCTTGAAATTAGTAAGTAATCCCAATTCTTTTCTCATTCTGAGCCTCCCTGGTTTTGAGTCTCACCTTCTATACTTCTCATTCCTTACTTTCTACTTGGCCTTTCCTCAAAAGTGCATGAAGCTGGAAGTGGGAGTTGGGTGGGTTGGTGAGCAGGGGGAATGGGGAGCGGATAGGGGATTTTCAGAGGGAGCAAGGAAAAGGGTTAACATTTGCTGCCCCTGGACATACTCTGTACCTTGAAAATTTGCCCCATCTGCATTGCTTCAGTACAAATCTCATTGTGGAAATGATTTTAACTAGCACAGAAGAAAAAAGACAAAGCAGCAAAAGTTTGTGAAATGTCACACCAGAATTCAGCTGCCTGTTTGACAGCTATTTATTGGTTTATTGTCTTACATACTTATACTTGATCAATTAGTAGACTGAGTCAATGACTCATCTACATCAAAATAGTCAAGATTGCAAGGATTGAAACCCCAGGAAAGGATGGAGGATTACATGTTCCTTCACTGAATGTTTGTTCATCTTGCTTTTTTCTATCAGCCGTCATCTTTGTCTCCTAAATAATAATATATTTCTCCTGTTTGCCTATTTTCTTCCTCAGTTTAAAGTTTCACAATTCATTTTATTTCATACATAACTCATGCTAAATTTCATTGTTCATTTTCTCATAACTGTGGGGTTTTACTTTAGGGAGGGGAGGCTCATTGCCTTTCTGCTTCTGTCACACTTTCTTTTCCATTCATTGTATTTCCATACAACTTTGGAAAATTTATAAGTAGACTATTGTAAAATTTATTCAGTATGCCAGATAAAAGATAAGGGTTTCTTTGTCTCATATTTTCCTACCTCTAATCAATTGGCACCTTACTCTTCTTGTATTTCTTTTTTCCTCTCCTCAATTTAAGCAGCCTTAAAAGACATAGACATGTAACAGTGTCATTTTATATAATTTTAATTCCCTTCTAAATGAAAAGGGAGGTAGGAGTGATACAGTTATCAGACAGACATAGCTCTGGATATTCCCTGTACCCTCCATCTATCTTTAGTTTCCCCCACCTTTGTTTCATACCATATCAGTTTTAAATACCTTCATTCAATTGTATTCCCAGTCCAGGAGGCTTGGCATGCAAATCCGGGCTTTTGTGTTTTGAAAGAGCTCCCTGGGGAGCCTGATATGTGCTCCTAATTAAGTATGAATGCTTAAATATTGGAATCAAACCACAAAAGCTTTTCTGACTATGCTGAATTATCCAGTAGATTTACTTATGATTTTCATTTTCTCCAATACTAGAACTAGATGTTAATTGCTAGAAAAGTAGATAAGAATGTCTATGACAACAGTATATTAATATGATATCAAAGCTTAGAGGTTTCATGGGTAATGAATAATTCACTACTTAAAATATTTATATATATAGAATTAAAATTAATGCTTTTTACTGTGTGAATGAATTTGATAGAGACTTTACATTTAATTTTGTAAATCAAGTGCTATCTTTTTCTGCTTCATAAGCTAAGCATGAAACAGCATATGCAATTTTTGTTTCCTGTTTGATCCATTATTTTTCTCTCTTATGCTTTATCACTGAAAATTTTTAAGTGGAACATACACTGTAAATATTTCTCCTGGTTACAAAATCATCTCACATAAATCCAATGCACTATTTATTGAGGTCTTCCTTTTCAAAGTTAAAAAACTAAAGGCTTTGATTTAGGATTCCATATAAATGAGCTTTAGAACTAACAATTTTAAGTAAACAGTCCATTTTAACTATACATTTATATCTCTTACCTGTAATATGGAATAATAAACTCCTTGTTGGTTCTACAATTGGGCTATAAAAGTCACCACAGGTATTAGCAGGGAGGTAAAGAGCTGAGATCAAAAAAGTACATAAGAGTTCTGACGTGGCTTTGCAATTGTAATAAAAACCCCTAATACAGAAGAGTCATGACATTTTATCTACAACCTTACTATGTCAAGCAGTGTCCCTTCATAAGCACTATTACCTGCTTCTTGGAGACAGAACCCTGTCCCTCTACAGACTCAGTTAGCAAAATTCTGCAGTTTACCAAGCTCTCTAGGAGATCCTTTTCATTATTTTAAAATCTATTTTGATAATTCACTTATAAATATTTTTTATTTGGGTAATATATGCATAATCTATTATAAAATATATTTCTGTCTCTTTATTCAACTCCTTTCATGTTACCCACAGTACCTCTTAAATGAGTCTTATAGTTTATGGAATCCAGAGGGTTCCTGTGTGTTTACTGTGCACCCTAGACATTTTTAAACTTGTGAGTTAATAGTAGTGTTGGACATGACCTCTAACAATCACCTTCTAACCACCTTTATACTTAATCTTTAGGTAAAGTTTTCCCCTTCCTGAGTCTAATATATTCTTGCATGATCCTAGTTGCTTATAAAACTTGGTGATTTTATTTAACATTTCATAGTACTTTCAAGCTTTTCTTTCCTAGAATATTGACAAATTTCCAGTCTAGCATCAATAAATTACTCCCTAGATAACTAGGATTAGCTCTGTTGCCTGGATCAACATTAGTCCCTCCATGCTTCAAAATAGCTCAGTAGCATCAAAGGTTTGGTACTCGCGGATTTAACCTGTTCAAAGAAAAAGGCGAGGGGTGACCAGGAAGGGGTCAGGATATAAAATTAATAAATAAAAATTAATTAATTAGTTAGTTAAAAAAGAATGATATACCAGAGGTGACTTGGGACCCATAAACTCTGAGTAGTTAGGAGAAAGAACTCAAAACTGACCCCTGAATGACTTTTTACAATTATTAAGAAATATTTATTCAGATTTATTTTTTTTGTTTTTTTTTTT
>NC_045030.1:85748047-85751401 GCF_008632895.1 Mastomys coucha
AACTGGGAAAGGGTATAACATTTGAAATGTAAATAAAGAAAACATCCAATTTTAAAAAAGGGATTTTTTTTTTGCAGAGTGGAAAGATATTCTGTCTCTCTCTCACTCACTCATCCTCAATCACCCTTTCTCTTTCTTCCTTTTATATTTTTTTATTTGTAGTCAAGGTCTCATGTGGCTCAGGTTGCCTTGAAATTGCTATGTAATTAAGGATAAATTTAAATATTCTGATCCTTACATCTCCAGCTCCAAAGTGGCAGGTGCTGAGATTACAGGGGAGTGCCACTCCACACAGCTAGAAATGGAGGTTTCTTCATTTGACCTCTCATGAGTTACAAACACCCTAATAAAAGTAAGCTATGCTCTGTCTATCCACAATACATTCTCATAGTTATAACTTAGATTATACTCACACCTCTATAATGGCAACATAAAACTCATCTCTATGGTCCTGATGATGGAGGTTTTCCTCAAATATCTTTGCATTTTGACAACATCTTGTTGTTCCTAAAGCTCAACACTTTTAAGTCCAGCTATCAAGTCCCAAACTCCCTTAGACTCCCTTTGTATTATTCCCACTATGGAGTTCAACCTTCACCTGCTCTACCATGTATTTTAAAAGTTGCTTTCTCTGCCTTATTGTATATAAGAAATGGTGGTCACTCACAACTGTGCCCAATCTCTTTGACTAGATCACTTATTGCCTAAAATCTAGAAAGTTAATTTTTAAAGACTCTTGTAGTGTTCCAGTGATACGACAGGTTTTATTAGACTTATTTTCTTCTCTTTCTCTCTTCTTCTCCTTCTATATTCCTTCCCTTCTGGTATCCTATTTCATATATTTATTTATTAACAAAGAAATACAAACTAAAACTTCTTATGTACCAAATGTACAATTCTGAGAGACAAACACAACTTGGAGGCACAGCTTGTTAAGACTTGTATCTTGTTAACAAGTAATAGTGACTTATTACCTACAATGGTGACTGGAACAGCTGGTAAAGAGTGACATGTAACCATTGGGTCAAGTGACATATTGCCAAGAGAACATAATGTGTTTACGAGATCATCTATCATGAAAAGTCAGGAGTATGGTAGAGACGGGATTTTAAAGTTGAGGAAGCCTTGCTTTCATTTTTATGGTGCTGTAATATGACCATCATTTGAAGACCTTGTCATCATTTTTGTTGATTTGTGGGGTTCTTTAATTGCAAGGAATATACTACCAAAATTATTATATTTAAAAGGTGAGAGTAGGAACTAGAGAGATTACTCAGTTGTTATGAACACTTATTGGTCTTGCAGCAGATTCAGGTTCTGTTCTCAGGGAATCTGATATACTCTTCCACCATGGGTAGGCACATTCATTTGGGTGGCGTATGTAAATTCATGTAATCAAATACACATGCATATAAAATATAAATAAATAAAAATTTTAAGAGTGATAATAACAAAATAGTTTGGTATTGATGCAGAATGAAGATAAAAAGGACTAACTCTTAAAATCAAATTTTTAACTTATTGATTTGGTACATATGTATACAAATCTATTACGAATCATGTCTGTGAGTAAGTATAATCTGTGTACTGTTAGTGTGTTGCCAGAAACAAAAGTATTTGGTAGCCATTTAAATTTTAAAATGTAAGTATATCAAGTATTCTTAAGTTGTATTTCAGAATTGACAATGTGCTATTTTCCTTAAAAATTCTATATTATCTTTTAAAATAGATTTACGGAGAAGGAATGTCATTTGTATTTTAAATGGTAAAAGTCATTCTCATTTTGCGCATACTTGGTTGTAATCATTTCTATTTTTTCATGGAACAGTCTTCTGATACTTTACTCTTAAATTTTCATTTAGGATAAATTGTAGAAGATATGTAAGCTTGTCACCACAAATGACTCATAAAACTGCTCTGGTAGCTATAGATTATTTTCAGATTTATTACTGTACATTAGAGGTTTCTTGATGGGTTGCCCTGAATGCAATTAATTTTCAGTTTTATGTGGCTTTATAATGCAAAATAGATCAGTGCAAACAGAATTTGAAATAAATGTCTGTAATATAGTAATTACTTTTATTTTAAGAGCTCTAGAGGGTTTTTAGAAATACTATAGCTAAAGTATGAGTGTTCTTTTTCACCTTTGTATTGACCACCAACTAATACATCCAAATACTTGGTTCATGTTTAAATTTTACAACACTTCATAGACTATTAAACATAGAACATCCTTGTGGGGACAAGAAATCGAATTTGCTCTTGAGAAGGTTTCCAACTAATTGATTTGTAGGACATGATAACATCCTCTAGCTGACAAGCTTACAAAACAACCCCCACCCCCTGATGTGAACTGAGAGGGTGCTTTTTTACTAACATAAAAGATGTCTTTCCATCTTGTATCCATTGGATGTGTACCTGTCAGGTTCATTGAGCAACTTTCACTGTGAGCTTTGCTATTTCTTTTTCAGTGTAACTGCACATACGAGCATGTTCTTTAAACTTTCTCTCAGATTAAAGGAGGCTGAGTTTCAGTTTTGTTTTATCTTTCTGGTGGCTTACAGGAACTCCAGAATGGCATTGGGCAGCGTCAAGCTGTTGTCAGAACACTGAATGCAACTGGGGAAGAAATAATTCAACAGTCTTCAAAAACAGATGTCAATATTCTACAAGAAAAATTAGGAAGCTTGAGTCTGCGGTGGCACGAGATCTGCAAAGAGCTGGCAGAAAGGAGAAAGAGGTAGGGTGACAGATTTTTAGCAGAGCTACACTGTCCTTTAAAATAAATTTTGCTCATGAAAGATTTTAATATGGGTGAAAGGTGCTATTGTCAAGAAGTGCATCAAATATCAATAGCAACAATTACATTTTTTGCCTTTTTCTTAGGTACTATAATTCATACTTGCTGCTCTCTAGCGCCTTTTTGGTTGTTTTATAATTCTAAGTTTTTGCTAAAAATCATGAGAGATTTTCTAAATGTGGCTTTCTTCAATATATTGCAGCTTTACCCAGCTCAATCTCAGGTATTTTCCCCCAAAAGTTGTAGATCAGAAAAGACAATCATAAATGACTAATTTGTAGGAAAGATGGGTGCTTGGTATAATTGTCAGAGCAATGCTTAGGATATTAACTGTAAAAGCATGATTGTATTATTAACTTTTATTTCAACTATATTTGTTACTACATTCCTTAAAAGGTACTTAGGTAGAAAATGTTCAAATTTAAAAGAAAGAATAAAAGCAAAATAAGAAATAGTTGCTACTGTATTCAGTCATGATTCACCTTTCTTTTGGCATATATTGAATATACCTGAAGCCAAATGCATGCTCTGGTAATTGAAAAGCACAGAAAATA
>NC_045030.1:85751411-85755769 GCF_008632895.1 Mastomys coucha
TACTTTAAATACATTTTGGTTCTTGTTTTTATAAATATCTGACTACAATGCTTAAAACATATTTCTGTCTTTCTCATAATGTGTGTTAAAATGAGTGATTAAAATCTTGAATGTTTTAGCTTCTAAATGGAATGTATAATTTATAAATAAAGATGGGGCAATTTATCTGCCCACCAATAAAGCTCAGAAATTTTATACTCATCTAATTTTGTAGAAAGTGCTATGTGCTGACTCTGTTGTAAAATATTATTCAAATTGTAGGTTAATTGCAGTTGGGATTTAGCTATAATTGGTTAGAAAATTTTTTTTTCTTGTTTCACTAGTTTAACCTATATTAAATACTGTAATTTGTGCTTTAAAAAAGTCAAGATCAGCTTCCTTAAGTTTTTAAAAACTCAAGCTTTTAGTGTTCTGTTTCATTTTAAACTTTCAAAATAAATGTTCATGCAGCTTTCCAATCACATCACTTTTATGGCAGAGCTCCTCGGGTTATTTTCCACTTAAGTTTTGTGAAATATAAATATGTTTCAAAATACAGGTGGCAGTTTCTCCCATTCATTCACTGCTATTTCAAATTATGTAGTAGCAAATGAACAAATGAAGTCATTTCAACAAGAATATATTACCATAAGTAATGTAAAAGGGTTATAATTATGAAACAATTGTTATTAGCATATTTTCAGTACAAGACTGATGGAGTTTAAGAGGAAACAGAAGTTACTTATAGCACAGGTGCAAAAGAAGATGCTGGTGCTATGTAACAATAGCATTTTTATTTGTTGTGCTCATTAAATTAGAAACACTGGGCATTCTGTAGTCCAGGATGCCCATAAAGCAAGTGATTTTAAGCATAAGTGTACAAAATTATTTTGAAGCTTTACTGTTATATAATTTTGTGTTTCTCTTTGATAGTACAACAAACCCAAAATGGTTAGAAGAAATTTCTCTGAGATATTTAAGTAGCTGTGGACATCTATTAAATATATAAATTGTATAAAATATACTTATGATGCAATTTCTCAAAGAGAGTTCCCTGTTTCTTCTATCATAAAGCAGAGGAGCCTGGTACTATCTGTATGTTTGAGGAGGGTAGCTATAATTTTAATGATGTTGTAGACTCAAAATAATCTTTATAAACAATGAGATGTAATTTAAAATCTGTTTTATTTAAGGGAAAGTTATAGGATAAAGCAAAGCAAGCCTGTGTGAAGAATTTTTTGTAAATTCTTGTCTGTGAATAGAATTCAAGGGATTCCACAATCTTGAATAGAGAAAAATACCTCTTTGTTTCCACTAACCTCAATATGGAATTGGGAATTTCCTTCTATTCTGAATGTTGGCCAAAAATCAAAATCAAAACAAACAAAAATAAATTGCACAGTAATACATGACTCTGAAATCATAGATATTTTCATATGTCATGAAAACTACTCTACATATCTCAAGATATTTCTCATGATTGTTTTATGTATACTTTCTAATAATCTAGCTTTTAAACTTTATGTAGTATAGTAATGATAATTTAGTAATTGTATATAATATATAATCTTCAAATTCGAGTGGTTAACATTTCTAGCTCTGTAAACATAGTAAAATTTTGGATTGATATGTAGCAATTTAAAATATTTAGAGTGTATTGTATGACATTTCAATACATGTTTATAATAAATATTGATCAAAGTTAACTGTAACCATAACATTATCTTTAGAAGCTTTAAGATTATGTTTTCTAATTGTTCATAAAATATCTAACAGAATATCATTATAAATTCTAGTCTCTGTTCCATGTTCAAGAACACTAGCAATTATTCTACCTAGCTTTGTTTACCTCAAAACTGCAGTATAATTACATCTATATAAATACTATAATGTATTCATAATAAGAACTTGCATTATCTCACAAAATTTGTAGTAGTATTTTAATGCATTTGTTTTTCTGTGCATTTTGTGTTATTTACATACTTTCAAGAATTGTGGGTTTAACCAAATGTCCAAGGGGACTTATGGAATAAAACAATATATATGTATACATATGTGTATTATGTGTATATATGTATATATGTACACACATATATATTCTTATTCTCTATTTGCTCAGAATCATTATATATTCCAATTCTGTCATTTTTCATTTTTGACATATAGATACAACTTCATAAAATCCTTTTTTCCTGAAAATTCCAGGAGAGGTACATGTCAAGGGAATCTGGGAAACCAAACTTTA
Organism: Mastomys coucha; assembly: GCF_008632895.1. Lineage (NCBI taxonomy): Eukaryota > Metazoa > Chordata > Mammalia > Rodentia > Muridae > Mastomys > Mastomys coucha. The sequence continues at coordinate 85,753,636 of NC_045030.1, forward strand.
GACAGTGAATTGCTGACACCATAATGAAGAACATTTTATATAGGATAATACTATCTGACACAAGATTGAAAGAGACAGAAGCAAGGTCACAGAAAATGGAAATGAAGTTCATAACCTTGAATTGAGCAATCCCTGGATTCTAAACTTTAGCACTAAAATTGTCTTATGGAATTATATTTCATCTTCATTTTAAATAAACAATGTACCTCTCATTGTTTTACACAATTACTGCATCAACCTGTGCTCAAGAATACTTTTTCTTAATTTAAAAGATCCTCAGTTAAAATATTACTTGAATTTGTCCTTTTCCATATTTCCTTTCTTTCTTTCCTTCTTTTTTCCCTTCCTTCCTTCCCTCCTTCCTTTCCTCTCTTTCTTTCTCTCTATTTTATTGTGTATATGTGCATGATGCTTGTGCATGTACCTGTGATAAAACGTGAATGTCAGAGGACAATTTTTGATATATGTTCCCTCCTTCTACATTTACTTGGGTTCCTGGGGGTCAAACTCTGTTTTACAGGCTCATATAATAAACAGATTTAGCAGTTGCATCATTTTACAAGTCATTACCATTATTTTTTAATGAAGAATATTTTAAGTACAAAATTTGAAAAAATAGTGTAATAGATGCCCACAGTCCATCTATTCTCCTTTTTGCTACAGAAATTATCTGTATAGCTCTGGCTATCCTGGAACCTACTCTATAGATCAGGCTGGCCTCAAACTCAAACATACACCTGCCGCTTCTAGTTTCCTTCTTAATTTCTTAGTATCAGCCCTGGGTTTTGCCATACATGCATTTTTTTTTTCATGCCCATCCTCTACTCTGTTTCTTTTTTTTTTTAATATAATGTGGTATATTGTATAAGTTTATATGCATTTTCTTTGTCTTCAAATAAGTTTAAATACCATTACAATTCAGCATGTATCAACTTAGAATATAGACATGCCATACTGAATGATATGTTTATAACTTCTAATGAAATTTGAAACAATGTAGTTCTACTTAAATATAGTCAAATATGGGAATATCAATGCTTCTTAAGCATGTCCTGTATTTTTATAACAATATCCCATTAAGTTTATGCATTTCATTTCATTATATTGTTGTTTTCCTTCTTTTTAGTAAAAAGTACCTTTCATATTACTTTCTCTAAACTGATACTGACATTCAAAAACTATACACATCAGTAGCTTTTAAAAAGTTCTGGATCTGATTGTTATTTCCCCTCAGGGTACCATTTAACTTGCAAAGTCTCTGACTTTCTTGTAAACTGCAAGTAAGGTCTAGGCAAGACTTAAAAGGATACAAGTTAATTTTTTTTTATGTGCTTTGCAAAGGAACTTCTCATAGAAAACGGCCTGCTTTATAACATTTTCAAATATGCATATGAAATTGCATCATCACTTGATCAATGTGATGACTACCAGAAATGCTATCAAGTTATATATTTTACTACTAAGTCATATATTGGGATTAGGGTCCATTTTGGGTCCCTTCCTAACCAGCTATTATAAGACATAAAATAATATTTCCAAATTTCAACCAGAATACTATGTTTATCAATGACTTTGTTTTGCTACTATAAATCTTTATCTTTTCTGCCTCTGACAAGGCCAATATATACTCACAGATATTTTTTATCATTTTATTCAATGCTCTAATGAATTCTATCTATTGTTCTTGATTAGTGGAAGCTAATTCTGGCCTCCTGCTTGACAGTCTTTGGAGTTATCCCAGAGTTTATTTGAAATTAACAATCTTCCATGCACTCTTCACTTTCTTTAGAGGAAAGCATATACAGAAACTCACATATGAGCAGTAGCCTTCTTAAAAGAACATGGATTCTTTTCTGGAAAAAAGTCTTAGGATAAACAATGTTAGATATTTCTTTTGCAACGATCTCTTTCAGAGTACATAGAAGCTGAAAGTTAAACTAGGCATATCAATAAACATTATGGTATAAGACCGACAGTTTAATCAATGTTTATTATTTATTTAAATATCTCAGGAATAATTTGCCTGTATATGATCTATGGTACTTTTCCTTAGAAATTTGGCAATGAAAACAAGATAATGGGAAGCATTCTTTTTTTTTTTCTTAATATCTTTTTTTTCCTTTTAGATATTTTC
>NC_045030.1:85756419-85762095 GCF_008632895.1 Mastomys coucha
ACCAACCCTATATTTGATAGAGGGCTAATATCCAAGGTATACAAAGAACTCAAGAAGTTAGACTCCAGGGAAGCATTCTTAAATGTATTTAAGGGAAGCAAATGTTATTTGGTTTCTTAATTTTTTTAAAGATTTATTTGTTATTATATGTAAGTACACTGTAGCTGTCTTCAGACACACCAGAAGAAGGTGTCAGATCTTACTATGGATGGTTGTGAGCCACCATGTGGTTGTTGGAATTTGAACTCAGGACCTTTAGAAGAGCAGTCAGTGCTCTTAGGTGCTGAGCTGTCTCTCCAGCCTGAAGCAAATGTTATTTAAAGACCATAGTTCATTACTTGCAGGTGAATGGATGCTATTAATTAGCAATAAACTTTATCTTGATTAATTAAAGTCAGCCTAGCAGGACCTCTTCTTGAAAATCTCCATCAGCAAATCATATATGTCTATGCACTCCCTGTAACATAACTGTTTTCTCTTAAGAGTTACTAACTAGCTCTTAGTACAAACTCACCCTAACTCAAACAGCTTTCTGTATCCAGCATAGACCTAGCAGCTTTTCAACTGTTGCAGTTCTTAAAAATAACAACCAAAATTTGTGACATGATTGCAAATCTCTTCACTATGTATGTAAATGTATAGAGCTGGTACAGCTAATTTATAGGAAACAATGTTAAAAGCGTGCTCACACATTCACATTATACTCTCAGAATTGCTTCAGATCCACCTTCAGTTTACTTATTGTGATATCTGATCTCCCCCATTTTCTCATCATCAGTTTCACCTGGACTCTTACTGGCACCATGGAGTTCAGAGTTTACAAACTACATGGCTACAACATGAACCCAGCTAGAATTCACACTTTTTTTCCCATGAGCCTTATTTTGAAAGAATTAAAATTTAAATATTGAGACAAGCTATATTTTTAAAATAAGAATTCCTGTTTGTTTCTTTGTTTGGTTGTTTTAAAAATAAATTTACTCACTAGGCTCTATTTCCTGTCATCACCATTTGACTAAAATAAAGTTTCAGGCATGCTAGTCAATAGTGCCATGTCTGGTCCAGTCCAGACATTACCTCTAAGTTGCCAAAAATGCAAAATACAACAAGTTATTTTTCATGGGGTTCCTAGGATATGAAAGTGTACATAAGTGTTTGAGAATGACTACTTTTGATAAGCAAGCTTCTTCTTCATTTTACCATATCTGTTTTAGTTCAGTCATATTCAGTAATTATTTCCACATAAACAGTTTTTTTTAACCTTTCTAGAACTCATATAGTGATTCAATGATAGTGAAAAATACACAAAGACATCAGGGATGTTGTGTTGTAGTGCATATAACCTTTACAATAACTGTGTGCTCAGTTGTGTTCTATTTTTAATTTTATAGAGGGCCATTGCTAAAGTAAACTGGAAAATTCCATCACTATGATTACACACTTAATCAAATATTTGAACCTGGATGCAGGTCCAAATCCACAGTCCTTAATCTAGATCCAATTTTGCACTGTCTGACTCTGTTTTGAAGAGTCATGAATACCATGTTGCAGCCTTCTGACTTTCCACTTTCTTTAGCTGACCACATTTAGTAACAGGGGAGCTGAACATAGACTCAGCTTTCCAGTCATGCTGGCCATCACTTCTACTAACTGAGCATATATCTGAATCATCACATCATACAGTATTCTTTCCTTCAGCATTTCCAAGACCATTTGCTTTGCTTGAAATTTCTTTCTCTTTATTAAGTATGTTTTCTGAAGAATCCTACCCATCCCCTCAAGAGACAAGTGTTCTATGACTGTGACCTCTTCCCAAGTACAAGCTGGTGTATTTCCTCTACAGTTCTTTCAGTTCTTTTAGTATTCTTATTTTATTCACAGATCATACATATGGAGATCAGAGTAGACTAATTATTGTCCCTAACTATATAACTCATAATACTCAGGTGAAAGTTTGATACATTTATGCATCCAATAAGTATTTCCTTAACTCTAATAGTGAGAGTATATATTCATATTCAAATTAAGCTGAACAGTTAACATTTTACACTTGATATTGTTACACATGTTAGAATAGATTTGCAGAACAAAATGCTAGAATGGGATTTTTTTTCTTTCTAATTTTAAAACTAAAATTAATTCAGATAATAATCTTTTAGGTACTCTTTAGAATATAATACACTTATGAGACAGGTAGATGCACTAACCTTTGCTTATAATAAAATTTGGCACTGTACTCAAAGAACTTGCATATTTATTTGTATCATTCTTACTATATCCTCACCAATATACTCTGAATCAAATAACTGAAAACTCTAAAAATGTCACTTTATCCTCATCTAGCATATAGCCACCTGATTTTTTAGATTAAATCTATATTATGCAGAGTTATTTTTGGAGTATTCAGTTAGATCTTGGGGATATTATTATCTACAGGTGTCCTTGGAAAAGCTGCTTTCTTCCCATCTGTTCTCTGATGACTCTTGAAAAGCTTTCAAGGACAGTCATAATTCTTCATCAGAAGACTTTGAAAAATTAGCCTCATAGTTAATTCTTTAAAGCCATACATTTATTTATTTATTTATTTATTTATTTATTTATTTATTTGTAATTGGCAGGCAAAACAGACCAAGTAGACCAAATATTCTGCTGTACTGACTGGTCTGACAGTGTCTCTTAAATAATTTCCATTATATTTACTCATTAATTATGCTGAGTTCTTTGTTCTTTATTTAAAGATACTATCAATCTGATTTTGAACCAAATAGGAGAGTAGTATAGACATTTTAAATTTATTTTACTAACAGTTCTTTGACTATGTACATTGACTCTACCCATTAGATAAAAACACTTTCCAAGTGTTTGTGTATGGTTTATGTCAACCTTTGCTATTTTTTAATTTGGATAGTTAATATATAAACTTATGGGATAGGATTTCATAGAGAAAAGTGCTGGTTTCCATGAAAACTGAGTCAATTTCCTTGGAAAACTTGTTAAAATGGTTATATTAATTAATTGTTTCAGATTTGGCATGGGGATAGATATTACATAAATCTGAAATTATCTTATACTTCAAAATACTATAAACAAAAAGTCACTAATGAATAAATATAGAAGAGCAAACCAAATGCACAAAAAATTCAGGCAGTATAAACTTAATCTAGAAAAACTGCTGATCATCACCAAATTATACTTGAAAACCACTTGCAAATTGTAAGAAATAAGAAAAATGTTTAATATGTACAAATACCTCCCCCGACATGCATTTCTGCCAAACTATTTAGTCAGCATAACCAAATTTGATAAGAAATTTCTAGTACTGAATGTAAATTAAAATACTTCTTATGCATATCTCTGGTAAATAATGAAGGGAGTCCTAAGAATATTCTAACACTAATTGGCTATATCAAAAAAATCAGATTTCAAATAAATAATATAATGCTGAAACTTAGGGCCTTGTAAAAACAAGCATAAATGTAATGTAAAGGATGGTGAGGAGCGAGAGAGAGAACTCAATCTTTTAAAAAGATGGAGAAATCACGTTGCTACTGAACTAGAAGCTTCATCTGTACTGCCTAGCTTTTGTTATGCTGAAAGGCATTATGCAGACTACCATTGTAGTAATCAATAGTCTTATCAAACTGTAACACTGTACTGCAATTCCAAGTCACTTGGAAAGATATTGCCATGCGTATAATAATAGTTTGACTAGATTTGATATCTGTTCCACAAGACAAAATTCATGTGCATCATTATCAGGCCAAGGAACTACGATTAGATAGTTCATAAGACCCCACGAAGCACCTACTACTATGATTCTGCTAAATGGACATTGGATTAACCTGCCTTCAGTCTTTATGTGCATAGATTGTAGCATCTCTCAATTTTTCTGATAGATGATTCCTTTTGCTTATATAGTGAAAAGCATAGAGAACCACCAATTGGTCAAATGCATAAATTAAAGGAAGGTGCAGCACCCAGCCCCAATTGGATATCCCCTAGCTGAATACTCAACTATCACATTTTAATCAGTACTATCAGTACCCATATATCTCTGGATTGCCAGCATTGATTGCAAAGAAATGCTTCCTTAGTAAAGTTTGTTAATAGTATAATTAATATTTTAATTATTTCAATTAAAGTACATTCTTTTCTCGTCTAATAAATCCTTACAAGAATTTTCCCTCCCTCTACTTCTTCTAGAATCCTTCACCTTTCCTCTCCCCACTAGATCCATTCCCTTTCCTTTCTTCTTTAGAAAGCAATAGTTCTCTAGTAGATGACAGCTAGACATGCCAAAGCAAGATACAGGAGGAAAAACAAAATCACTCATATTGCAGGCAGACAAGACCACCTTATAGGAGGGGGAAAAGTATCAAGAATGGGCAAGCGAATCAGAGATACACCTGCTCCCAGTGTTAGGAATCTCACAAGAATATCAAATTAACAGCCATAACATATATGCAAAGAACTCATTGCAGATCCATGCAGGTCCCATGTTTGCTGGTTCACTCTCTGTGAGCCCTTATTAGACTTGCATAGTAAATTTAATGGGCTGTATTCTCCGTGTGCCCTCCATCCCTCTGACTCCTATAGTCGTTCTTCCCCATTTTCTGTTGGGTGCCCTAATCTCTGAGGAATAAGACACAATTGAGACTTCCAATTTAGCCTCTCTCTGTATAATGGCTCACTGTGGGTCTCTGCACCCGCACTCATCTGTTGCCAGAGGAAGCTTCTCTTGATGATAAGGCACTGATTATGGTATACCAGAATATCATCAGAAATCATTTCATTGATTTTTTTGCCATTCATATTTAGTCCTACCATAGGTATATGGGCTACCCTGTCTTTGGTTCCTGGTAATCCAGCAGTGTAAAGCATTGTTCCCCTTTCATGTTGTGAGCCTCAATTAAATCAGATATTGGTTGGCCACTCCCTCATGGAGTACACCACCATTACTGCAGCATATCTTGCAGGCAGTAATGATGGAGGTAGAAGGTTTTGTGGCTGGGTTGGTGTATAGTTTTCTCTTTCTGTAGCCTGAAGGTAAAGACTCCAAGTTAACACCAGCTGGAACTCTGTGTATAATGAGCTAAACGGAAGTTGCACTTGGCAATGAAACTCTATGGTTCAGTTTTCAGAGGGGGACCTTATGTCCTAGTATTAGCATTGGTTGTTTAGAGATACCCATAGGATCCCCTTAGCCAACTACTCAACAAAATGTAACCCAGTCACACCAGTGGAAACCTTGCCTGGCTATAGAAAATGGGCATTTCAGACTCTGTAATCCCCATTACCAGGAGTCCTCTATAGGATCATCCTCATAGATTCCAGGAAGTTCACACTGCACTAGGTTTCAATACCACTGCCAAATTACCTCCCCTTTACCCAGCCTATTCCAGCTGTCTCTTTCTATTAGAATAGCATTTTTATATGGGAATTACCATACATATTTACAAAGTAGCTCTCCACCATTAAAATTTAGCTATCAACCATGGGGTTTTGGGATTTGTTTTGTTTTGCTTTGCTCTGTGTTTTAATCGGATTTACAGTACCTGATATGAATTCCCTCATGTAGTTTCCCAAAATCCAGTTAATGTACCATTGGCATGGCAGTCATGGCATTACTGTACCTGTTGGCACAACCCAACTTCTTTTTTTTTTTCTTTTTTTAAA
>NC_045030.1:85762258-85765602 GCF_008632895.1 Mastomys coucha
ACAAAAAAAATAAATAAATAAAATTTCCTCCCCCCCTCCCTCTGCTCAACACCCCACCCTCTCCCACTTCCTGGGCCTGGCATTCCCCTACACTGGGGCATAGAACCTTCACAGGGACAAGGGCCTCTCCTCCCATTGATGACCAACAAGGGCATCCTCTGGTACATATGATGCAGGAGCCATGAGTCCCACCACGTGTACTCTTTGGTTGGTGGTTTAGTCTCTGGGAGCTCTGAGGGTGCTAGTTAGTTCATATTATTGTTCCTCCTAAGGGACTGCAAACCCTTCAGCTCCTTGGGTCCTTTCTCTAGCTCCTTCATTGGGGACCCTGTGCTCAGTCCAATGGATGGTTGTGAGCCTCTAGTTCTGTATTAGTCGGGTGCTATCAGAGCCTCTCAGGAGACAGCTATATCAGGCTCCTGTCAGCCAGTACTCGCTGGCATCCACAATAGTGTCTGGCTTTATTGATTGAATATGGAATTTTTTTTAATCATCATGCATACGTCTACTCATTGTTCTCTGCATTACCCTACCTAAACTTTTGTTGTATTTTTTTAAATGCAAGCAGGAAGGAGAGATGTCATTAGATATACAAGCTGTATGTAGGTACAAAGGACATTTTAATAATTTCTCTTTTCTAATCCATGAACATGAGATACTATTTATTTATGTCTTACTTAATTTTTACTAATGTTTATAAACCAATATATAAATCTTTTAAAGAATATTCTTAAAATGTATTCTTGCTGGTACTATTACAAGAGGATTTTTTCATTATTTTCCTTTTAGATGTTTTCTATTTTGTGTACAGAAGTAGAGCTCTTTTACAGTTTGGTGGCAAAGAGAAAGTAGACATTTTTCCAGTGAAAGCATAGTAATTGCCATCAGGATGTAAATAGGAGATCAGCATTGTAAATTAACAGAGAAGTCCAAAACAAAGCATATATTTCATTTTCCACCGCTATGATACCCATTATTTGTTTAAAGAAACTTATTGGAGATAATGTGAGGAAATTATTATGCAGAAAAACTATTGATAAACATGTAATCTGATGAAGCTGATGATGGATCCTCTAAAAAAAAAAAATAAGATAAACTGATGGGAGAGGGGAGGGTGAAGGGAAAGGGGGAACATGATTAGGTATGGGAGAAAACAGAAGAGAAACCCTGAGGACCAGCAGAAATAATTGAAATATGTAACCTCAGCAGGATGGGGGACCCTCTATAATGTACCAGAGACTTGGGAGGTGAAAGACTCTTAGATGAAATGCCCAACAGTGGGGAGAGGGAACTTGTAGAGTCCACCTCAAGTAGAAAGACAAGGTATCAAGTGGAAGGGAGGGGTTGCCATCCCACAGTCAAAAACTCTGACCTGTAATTGTTCCTGTCTGAAAGAACTTCAGGGACAAAAATGGAGAAGAGCCGGAAGGAAAGGAGGTCCAGGGACAGACCAAAAATGGGATCCAGCTCAAGGGGAGGCTCCATGCCTGTTATTATTACTGATGCTATGGTGTGCTTATAGACAGGAGTCTAGCATGGCTGCCCCCTGAGAGGCCCAACAAACAGCTGACTGAGACAGATGCAGATACTTAACCCAACTATTGGACTGAAGTTGGAGATCCCTGTTGTTGAAATAGAAAAAGTCTGCCAGAAGCTGAGAAGGAGGGCAACCCCATAGATATCAGCTAATCTGGACCCTCAAGATCTCAGACACTGGACCACCAACCAGGAAGCATACACTAGCTGATATGAGGCCCCTGATACATTTACAGCAGAGAACTGCTGGAAGTGGGTTCAGTGAGAGAAGAAGTACCCTAACAATTGAGAGACTAGAGGCATGAGTGGGGAGACCTGATAGTGGGGGAACATCCGTTTAGAGACAGGGGAAGAAGTAATGATATGAGTAACTGTGGGAAGGGGCACTAGAAGGGGGAAATGGCTGGACTGTAAAAAAAAAAAAAAAAAGACATAATAAAAATATCGACCTGACATCTTATGGAGGAATATCACTTCTGGCTAAATAGCCAAAAATAAATGGGATCAAGATATTGATGGGCTATTAATACTTTAATATTCTGTGAAGCATAATTCATAATATCCAATATGTGAAACCAACATAAATGTAAATTGACAGGTGTACATTGAAGAAAAATTATCATAAACACAGGACAGACTATTGTTTAACCTTAGACAGGAAGGAAATACAGCCATGAGAAACAACATGTAGAATATTGTACAACATGAAATAAGTTCATCACAGAAGTACAAAAACTGCATGTGTCAGTTTATGTGAGGTATGGCAAAGAGTTAACATAGTGTATTTTAAAGCATAGCTATCAGGGGATGTGGAAGAAGGCAGTTATGAGTCATTATTTAGTGGTTACAAAGTGTCAGTAAGGTAATAAAAAATTCTAAAGATATGCTACATAATTTTGTATCTGAAACCTTGTACTTTTAGATTTAAAAGGAAAGCAATAACTTTTAAAACTCAAGTTTATAGGTATATTTATTAACTTGATTTTACTGATGGCTGTACAGAATCACTCATCAAATTGTATATATTTAATGTTAAGATTTTGTCTTTTGTAAATTAAATTTCAATAACATTGCTAGAATAAACATGTCTATGCACGTATCCATTTTTAAACAAATCTAGGTTTTGAATTTTCTAGAAGCTTTATTGAAATATGTTTCATTTGAACTTTGTGATTTATCTTTCCTCCTGTGATGTTGCCTTATTTTTGTGTGATATTTGCAAGACACAAATATGTTCCTATAGTATCCATTACCAAATGGCCTTTTCCTTGACTAGTATTTTCATTACTTTGCCTTTTAAGACATACAGTGAGTAAATGTTGTATTTTTTATATAAACCATCAACCTCCAACTCATACTCATGAGGAAGGTAATGATTGACAGCTCCCAATAGGGGAGAAAAGCTCCCCTCGATGTTCATCAACCTACAAGGAATTTTTCTCCTCAATACCATGACAACCTGTTGCCTGCCCTGTTAAACCAAGATATAAATCAAGCCTATGGGGTTCCCACATTCAGAAACTGCTTTTGGGGGGAATATAATTATGTTTGCATCTACTTTGGCTTTATTCTTTTAAAGAATAGTAACCTGTATTTCTGAAGAACTTATTTATGATTATTTTCAGATTTCAAATAGTTAAAATACAAATACCCTTTCTTCTCCTGCATGAAGATACTGAACAAAATGCTCACTATCAATCAATCAATCAATCTATCTATCTATCTATCATCGATCTATCTTCTATCTATCTACCTTTATATTTATATTATACTCAGTGTGTATATGTATATATTTGACTTTTAATTAT
>NC_045030.1:85765675-85767056 GCF_008632895.1 Mastomys coucha
TATATGATAACAATCATCATAATACCAAGAGAAACATAACTAAGTAGCAATCAAATATAAAAAATTATACAAGAAGCAATGTAGTTAATTTTGGGTTGGGGGAAAGAATATTTTGTAAGAAAGTTTTAAGTGAGATTTTAAAAGAAGGGAAATGTGCCATAGACATGAGTTGTTTAAGTATTTTTCATGTTTAAAAGCATATAAAGTTGACATAAATTTCTCCTATTGGAAAAGTTCAGTGAATTTAAATAAGATAAATGTATATGCTCATATGCTGTATTTTTACTATTAAAACTCTTATTTTTTCTAATGTTAAATCCTGTGAAATGATAATACTTTGACATGTGAATGAATGTTTCACAGAGAAATTTTTAATAGCTGTACATTTTTCTGATTGTACAGAAAACTGATTTTGAAATACAGAATTTGTTTTTAAATTTATGTAACTATGTGGATCTGAATGGGTTTATGTTCATGCATGTGAGAGTAGCAGTGGAAGCCAGAAGGGGATATAATCTCTGGAGCTGGAGTTACATTTGGCTGTGAGCTTCCTAATGTGAGCATCTGAAACTAAGCTCTGGTATTCTGTAAAATTAGCATGCACTCTTACCTTTAAGCCTATTTTCTACCCCATATATAAAATATCATATGCGAATTTAATATCTTCTGATTTTTATTACGTTTATCAGAAGGAAGCTCAGTACATATTAGATGTTAGTGTGCGTTGTACAATTAGAACAACTGTGATCTTAAATTTTGTAATACTCAGTATCAAATCTAACTATTCTACAGACCTGTTATAGCATAAAAGCAGTCACAGACATCATATAAATCAATGGTCATGGCTGTATTTCAGTAAAATTATATTTGCAAAACCAGTGATCAAGGTTTGATTTATGAGCTATTGTATACAAATCCTTATATGTAAGCTTTACTTAAACAAATCCAGTTGGTTTTTAGCAAAACCTACCATCTTACACATATGTTTTCTTTTCTAAGTCCACTGTGAATAATGTTATTACTTTGAAATATATAATTAAGATATTATCATTTAGCTATTAATAATAATTTAAAAAGATAATATATGCTATGTTCTGAAATTAGAGTATGATCATAATGTACATGATTGACAGATATAATAGGAAACATAAGCTGTTATAAGAATGCACACAATAATTTTGGAAAGGTCCATGGAGTAAGTAAGGTCTAATTTGTGATGGCAAGGTAACCGATAATTGCATAAATTCATATGCATAGGAAAGTCTTTCTGGCACAGAAAATATTTCACTATAATTCTTGATATACATACCATGGATTTCAAAGAAGAATAAGTTTTGCAATAGCTTAAATGATATGAATAAAACTACATGAAAAAAAAAAA
>NC_045030.1:85768392-85775527 GCF_008632895.1 Mastomys coucha
TTGTTGTTGTGAAGTTTGTCTAGTTCCAATGTGTTTGCTATTGTTTTAACTTCCTATATTATTCTTTGCTTTACTGTTCTAAGATCATTTCAGGAGCTGAACACATTGGGGATATCTTGTGAATTCATTCTTTAAAATATTGTTTCTGGTAAACAAGGAGCTTTGCTCCAGATTGTAAATCAGGAGGCTGTCAGTGGAACTTTGATTTTTGTCCATGTGTGAGACACTGAGAGTTTGAATGGCCTTCATCTCCTTATCTTTGAAACAGGATCACCTGTGACTTGGGATGAGTGAATCAGGGCTGGGTTATGAGTTTGACCTGAAATCTGTGAATATTACCTTTATTCATACCCGACTGGTAAAAATCTAATCATATAACTGTAAATAAATACTGATAAAAGAAACTGGAAAGTGATAGCTGAACAAGTAAGAGAGTTGATATTTTCAATGAAGAGCAAGCTGCTCTGTGCCATGTGCATTTTACTCCAGTACCATTAACTCAGTAAGGCTTTTTATGGTCAATAGTGAATTTTGACCACTCTCTGACACCCTGTTTTCAACATTTCTTATCACACTTTGCTACTTTCAGATGCTTTTGTTCCTGAAGAACTTATCATTAAGTCATTATTTATATACATTTTTCTTTGTCCTAGTTAATATATATATTCTCTAGCAATAACATTCAAATTGTACACAACAAATATCAGTTTCTATATTTTATCAGCCACTAGTGAACCTTCAGAAATGTTTGCTGCATTATAATCATTGCTATGGTTCACCTAGATTGATTCTCAGCTGATTGCACACATACTCAGATTGGCATTAAGACTTTTATTGAATTTCCCCAGGAAAATAATGTCAAAGCAGTTTGTCAGAAAATTGAAATAAAGCTGTCAGATGGCACATTAAAAAAATCTGAATCCAATAGTTCCCTTGTATACTCTTACAGGTGTTATTTTTTTGCATATATGCATGCACACTTGGACAAAATTGAGTTAGACCAAAACTGTTCATTAATCATATCCTTCCCTTTTGACACGATCCATTGTATTTTCTCTACCATATTTTGAAATCTGCAAATGAAGCAGTAGGTGAGCATTTGAGGTTTTTGAGAGCACACAAAGTTTTATAAACACACTTTGAGGTGCCTGCCATTTGGCCAAATATTAAGCCAAAGAAGCTAAAGTCTTGTGGAAATTAGTTCATCCAAATGTCCTCAGTTAGCTAAAACATCGAACATTTTGCTTTTTATTTAGATCTCAGGCTATCTCCAGTCAAGCTTCATTCATTTCCAAACTTTCCTAAAATATGGTAACCATTGAATAATGTGGACTAGATAGATCCCCTGAAGACCCTTGTATGTTATTCACCTACAAATACACAATTTGAGGACCCAACAACAAGCCAGTTCAGGGGTATGTGTAATTTTGATTCTGACATTTACCATGTGGGAGGCTGACCTGGCCATGTTATTTCTTGTGTCATAATATTTTTTAATTTGTCTAAAGATTCTCCAATGACAAGATATTGGATAGTCTTCATTTCAACTTATAATTATTTTAATGAACTGTAGAAATCAAAAGATAGAATAGCAAAAATATAAATTGGAATAAAAGGAAGTCTTTAGATAAACTGTGTGCTATGGCATCACAATAGTTAGACAAGAATAGACAAGGTAAAGGTTTAGAATAAATGCTTTAAAACTTCATGGTAAGTAGTTACTTCATATATTTTGTGGTCATATGCCATAAAAAATAAATTCTTCTTCTGAAAATACTAATGTAATTTTACATACTAGAATAATGTTCCTAGCAGATCATTATACATGGATTCAGCAGTATGGTAGGGATCACATAAGGATAACAATGACATCTGTTGGAAAACTGAGTTTGGCGGAAAAGAAGAATGTCTATCATGATGAAAATTCGATTATGAAACACTCATGTTTGGACACAGTCATTATATATATATATTAATTTAAAAAGAAGAAATGTCATAATATTATAAGTGATGTGATAAATTATACAACTTTAAAGTTATAAATATATTATTGGTGACTAAGTATTGTTTGTGTGCATGTATATTATGATTTCTATCTCTATTTTATAAAGTTTCCATCTCAAAATTTACTAAAACAGGTAGAGGACACGTTCTTATGTAGAAAATGAGATGTATCATCAAATGTCTGCATTGAAAGCATACAAATCTAAGGATTATTTCCTTCATTGAGAGTATTGGATAAGCAAGATGAAGGATAGGTTTATTACTAAAAAAGATTCCAATATGACTATATCTAGTACTTGTCCTACAGTCCTGCATAAATACACATACTTTTACTGTCACACTAGAAGTAATGTCATGGTGATTGGCCATTGTCCTCCTCTTACCATAAAACAGGCCCACAAAAACATCTCTTAATAGTTAATAGTCAGTATATTGTATTTATGTTTTTAACGTACATTAAATTACGTTGATAACTGTTCCTTTCTAAGTAGTTAAATATCCCCTATCATGATGCATAGTTTCTTCATTTTTTTCACCAGTGTTTAAAATGTAAATGGTAAGATAACATTTCAAATGGAAGCCATTCTTTTAGATTAAAAAAAAAACCAGCTAAATGTATAAAATGCCTCTAAAAGTAAAATATTTCATATTTAATTGCAGATGGGAAATGTTAAATACCCCATTCATTATTATTATGACCACACACCTGAATAAATCCTACCATAGGCATTGAGCAGTAGGTAAACAAAGAGAGAACACTTCATCTGATGAATGCCAACATAAAACAAGTTTAAATTGTTCTGTCAAGAGACAAGTCTGCAAATGAAAACAGTATTCCTTTGCTTTTCTCCACTCATCTGAATACATAAACTCAAGTATCACCTTTTCAAATTTTACATTGATAGTTTTTGAAACGTCAGAAAACACATGCATTTAGAGCAACAGATTTTAACAAGATCCACGTTGAATTTTTGTAACATATTTTTATATACTTTTTTGAGTTATAAAAATTAAGATAATAAATGACTATTAAGCACTTTCATATTTAAAAAGATTCCATCCTTTTTAAGAATTAAATCATGAGAGAAAGTTTTCTTTGGTGTGTAACAAGATGGTAACAAAGCTCTTAATCATAGTTTTTACTTCTTCATAGATGGCTATTTCTATCCAGAGGTTCTTTAAATGTCTTATAAATTAGTGTACAGTTAATGTCTATAAAATCATCTGCAAGTTACTGCCTTTCAAACTAATACTGAAGGTTAATTATAAGCTACACTCAATTATTTTTAGTGCATGAAGGAACCCTGAGTATTTTCTATGGCCAAATTATAGTCAGAAAATAAGAGCATAATTACATTTGAAAGATGGTAATTTTCAAAAATTAATTTATTGATTTAATACAACCACACTCATCTTCACTTAGATTTACTTTATAATTTAAGCAAATAAGATATTATTAAAGTTGGAAGACCTAAGGAGTCAGAGGAGGCTAACTCACCAGAAGTTAAAAGTATTTTATATAAAAAAACCAGTAAATTATTATTCAACAACAGAAACGTAATACTACATAAATTATAAAAGAATGATTCAGAATTAAATAAAGAACAGATATTGCAGAAGAAATAATGCCAATGTCTAGAAACATTTTGTGGTAAAAAACTTAACTCCAATGAATTTAAGACAGATTAACCCTTTTTGTTGAAAATAAAGGTCTTTTGAATAAAAGTAAGCATGTATATAATTATAGGATACAAACAATCAAAAACAATACTAACAGTGAAGAAAAGAATAAAGAAATTATTTGTTTTAGGAAAAAATGAAACCAGAAAAGAAATCTAAAAGATGAAAGAACCAAAAATGTGTTCTCTATAAATATATTTATGGACAGTGTGAAAATATAAACAAACAAATAAAAAAAATAAGAATAATACAGAGTACAAAATTGACATAAAAAACCTACAGAAATTTTATATTAATAATATTTCAGCATTTTTCTTAATAGAACCTATAGACTATGACAATTTTTCTACTAAATATATATAAATAGAAATATTGAAAGCCTGTGAAAGCATGGGGACCCTAGCACTTTCTCACTCATGATGATAGTTCATGAGTATATTTAATGGAAGTTTTAACAATGAATATTCACATTAATTATTTTAACTATATCTTGTTCTAATGAATTTATCTAATATAAAGGCCCAAACTAATAAACAAATGTAAGGTTGCTTGTTACATTAAATAATTATAACTAAGCTTAATACCTAGTAAGAAAGGAAGGGTAAAATATGTCATTTCCACTTACACTTTTGGAATTGGGTGGGGGGATAAAATATGGAATGTAAAAAGTAAAAATTAATAAAATAAAAAACAACAACAAAGAAATATTTTTTCACAATAACCAATTAAGTAAGGCGATTAATTATGTTTGTGTTTATGCTTCTGGAGAGTGAACACAAGGTTCTATACATGTTAGGCAAATGCTCTATGACTTGCTTAAACCGAGGCCTACTCACAGTAGAAAATTAAAATAAAAAAATAGGTAAATAATGTTTATAGAATTAATTGGAATTAACTATATAAATCTTAATTATAAAGATTAAGTACATTTATTTTCATAGCTGAGTACATTTAAGAATGAAAACATGGAATTGCATAATTTAAGAGTTAATAGAAGCTTCTGAAATTTTATTCATGATTTGGAGTTTATCCTTACCAGATTCAGAAAGTAAACAATGCTATCCAACATTCAAAAACAAAGTTCTGGCAGCTGAGATAATTAATTTTTCTTTATGGTTTATGGAAGCAATGGTAGCAGTATTCCTATTACTAGAAATTTATATTGTCCCAATCACCTTGAAACAAAAACTGGTGCAGGATACCTAGACTTGAAAATGGAGAATGTTTTAGTAATGATTCAGTCTTTTAATTTATTTTTTACTCGTGTTTGTGTTTGTGTGTGTGTGTGTGTGTGTGTGTGTGTGTTTGTGTGTGTATACAATATAGACATATTATAAAAATATGTCAGAGAAATGAAGTTATTTTAGCTTATAAAATCCTTTATATGGTATCATATTAAGTGACACCTTTCCCTGACTCAACTACCACCATTTCATTCATACCCAGAATGGTGTGGCTGAGTATCTCTTAGTTCAAGTGTCTTTAAGTGAAATACAGACACTTTAGCACAGAATGGTGAATAAATTACATCACATTTTACAATCCATATTTCACATTATTGGAAAGGTTCTTTTTGGACAGGAAGGCAAAGAAAATTGAAAATGATAGACTCATTAATTTTTTCACTCATCATGTATTTACTATGCATCTGTTTTATCCCAGATATTATCAGAAAGCAAATATTATAGTAGCAAATAACTACATATAAGGCCTTCACTAAGGGAGTACAGTTTCATTTGTGAGACAGTGAGTGCATCAAAAAAAAAAACAAAAGGATGAACTATGTCATTTTAGGGACTAAAAAGAAAGCCAAAAACAAGGACAACAAATAGAAACATTGAAGGGAGTAGTTTTAAGTAGGATTATTATGTAAACCTACCTAAGGTGACAAGTACCACATTTGAAATTTAAGAAAAGAAATTCTAAGACAAAAGTTCAAGTCCACCTAGTGTATTTGAAGAACACAGAAAAGAGACCAAAAGGTTATCAAGAAGGGTGAAAATAAAGTATGTGTTCAGAACTGCATAAAATCAAACCATAGGCCAAATTTGCTCTAATGGTCACTGATTTGCTGTCTTGTCTAGACTTTGGTAAGTAAAAGAGAAATGTAAAATATTCAGATGAAAATTCTATTTCTTCCTGTCTAAAGCTTCTTTCCTGCAAACTGGGGCACAGTTACAAAATACTCTTCCAGAATCCAAAAGGTAATTTCTAATTCAACAAATGTCTTGCACAAAAATCAAGTACAAAATTCTGTAAGAATCAGATATCTACATAAAATTTACAATTGAAAAGATGATTAACTATTTTTCTTTTAAAAATTGGTAAAAGTGAAATTGATGAAAATGTATTTGAGAGTAAGAAGAGGAGTGATCAGCATTATTTATAAATAAATATTATTTAATAAGTAAAACTGGACAATCCACGTATATAGTTCAAATTTTTAATAAGCAAAACTGTGAAAAAGAGAGACCACTTAAAATTAAATATATAATTATATATGTACTTTTGCATATGTATAATATAATTTAGTTAAAGGCTTCTATTAAATGTCCCCAAAAGACAACAAAAGCAAATATGTCATTTTAAATATAAACAATTCTGTCTACCCATAGGTTTTCCAATCTAATATATAAAAGAGAATTTATGCCTAATTAAAATGTATACAATATATGCATCCATATACTTAAAAACATCCATCAGGATATTACTATATGTCATTTTTGTTTTGTTTGTCTCTTTTAAAGTCTCTAATTTGTCCTTCTTTAAAGCAGCTTCACATTTTTATTTCTATTCCTACAGTAGTTTTCCAGAAGGGAACAATTTGCTCACCTCCAGCAGGAGGAAATATTAGGCCTCAAGATATTTTTGCTTGTCACAGCTGGGAATCTTATGCATGGTGGCCACAAATGCTGTTTAATATCTTAAAATGTATTAGGACAGCCCCTCACAGCCAAGAATTTTCCAAGGATAAGTGCCACTGTTGCCTAGGTAGTGAAGTCTTCCTGAACTTAATAACAGACTATTGCAATTCTTTAAATAGTTTTTTCTTGACCCATTTTTGTAGTTTTTGAAGTTTTAAAACAACTGTTCAAAGTGAATGAAACAAAGATAAATCCTATATTATGGCTATCTCTTAAGTAGCTTACTTTTTAAAAACATAATTACTGTTGCTTTGTTCCTTTGGTCATTTGGTTGGTTTGGTTTGCTCTTTTATTATTATTAATCCTTCCATTTGTTTATATCTCAAATGATATCCCACCTCCTGGTTATCCCTCCACAAGCTCCCCTCCCACATCTGCCCTCTCTGCCATCCCCTTTGCCTCTATGAGGGTGCTCCCCCACCCACCCACCCACCATATCTTGCATCCCCCTAAAATCCTTGAGAGGAGTGTCATTTACAAGAATTTTGTTATTCTTTCTACAGGGCTGAAGAGCAAAAGAATGTCTT
>NC_045030.1:85775538-85777531 GCF_008632895.1 Mastomys coucha
CAAGCTGGAGTTATCACAGATAAAGTAGCCTTCTTAGAGGAAATGCCTCCATGAGATCCAGCTCTAAGGCATTTTCTCAATTAGTGATCAAGTGGGGAAAGGTCCATTGTGGGTGGTGCCATCCCTGGGCTGGAAGTCTTGGGTTCTATAAGAAAGAAAGCTGAGCAAGCCAGGGGAAGCAAGCCAGTAAGGAACATCCCTCCATGGCCTCTGCATCAGCTCCTGCTTCCTGACCTGCTTGAGTTCCAGTCCTGACTTCCTCTGGTGATCAACAGCCATGTGGAAGTAAGCTGAATAAACTCTTTCCTCCCCAACTTGCTTCTTGGTCATGATGGTTTGTGCAGGAATAGAAACCCTAAGGCACATATGGATAGATATATGTGTGTTTAGATACATATATGTTCTTTATACATGCAAAGTGCATACCAGTTGTTTTGAAAACTAAATTAGTTTTAGAGTTATTTTAGGCTCTACAATTTCAAATAATTTTGAAAACTGAAGAGCAAAGTGTGAAATCAAAAAGTCTACATATGTAAGTAGGAAGGACTCTGCAATCTGTTTTAGACTACATCACTGGAGACTGAGAGTTTCACTACTGAAGAATATCATTTATTAGTGAAGACTTTGTCAAATAATATTGCTCCAGCTAATATTTAAAGATTTTACATTAACCAAAAATAGTGTTTAGCTTGTGGTTTTTTTCATGTGAAAAAAATGGCTTTTCATGCCAGTTCACATTCCATAGTGGTTTACTAGACACCCAGCATATTCAAGAGATATTTTTGCTTTTGTATGAACTCAAACATATCTGCTAGCACCTCACCTGGGTCACTGATGTGACCTAATTACATGGCTAATTTAATTTTTATGATTTTAGTTTTAGAAAAGGAAGTCTTTTGGAACTATGTTATCTTAATTTTAAAAGTAAAAGTTAAAGGAGAATGGAAATTAATATTTATCATGTACTCTATGTCAAATATGAGATTTATTTGCAACTCCATTTTATTTAATCCTCATGTGAAACTTTGTAGCTGGTCCCTGTTCCTGTCATTCTAGAATGTTAAAAAATTAAAATGAAAATAGAATTACTTGTTTATTAATGATTCAGTTGGTTTACTCAGGCAAATTATAGTTCAAATGGACCCTTTACTTCTATGAAACAAAGATAAAAATTAAAAATTACATCCTATCATGACATAGACTACAAAGAAAAAACAGCTGCTTAGATCAGTAGACAAATATTAAAAGTACACTATAAATCAAATATTATACTATGTATTTGACATTTCAGTACTGAAAGCTTGTGAGCCGCTTGTAAACTACTACTCCCTGGAAAAGAAATAAGTCCAGTCCGTTTTATAAACCCATCTTTCCTGGACATATTGAATGTCATATATAGCATAATTGATAGTTCATTGTGTGGACATTTTTAGCAACATTCGTTATGAATAATTGTGTATTGATTTTTTATTCTTCCTGGACAACCTAGATAATATTGTACAGTAGAACTTTCTATAAAGATAGATAAGGTCTTCATGCATTGTTGTAACCACTAGCTATATGTACCTTATGAAAAATAGTTTGTAGGAACAACTAAGGAGATTTTATATTAGATTAGATATTAGTAGTTACTCTTTTGGATCCTGCAGTTCCAAATAAAATTTAGTTATGATCACTGGTAGAGATGTGAATCTTGGGGAAAGTGTAATAACAACATGATTCTAAATGAAAGATCATAAATTTAAATTCCAGGATGGAATCTTCCAAGTTTGAATTACTACTTCTATTTGTTATTAACCTAATATCCTTGTAGTTTATATTTAAATCTTCTATTTCTGTTTTCTTCTATACAATAATAATAATTACTTCAAATGATAATTATTATCCTTTATACTTCATCATTGTTATTTCCATATTTTGAGATGAAGTGAGGTTACACACACACATACACACACACACACACACACACACACATACACACACACACACACAC
>NC_045030.1:85777606-85778921 GCF_008632895.1 Mastomys coucha
ATTGACAACTTGGTTGTCTGCAGATCTGCAAAGCTGTCATATGTTATGACATGCTAAAATACCTGAGTGTATAATGGAATCAATCCAATTGTTCTACTTCTGATAAAGCATATGCTTTTAAAATAACTGCTTGTTGTATTATTTTAGAGTTCTATATGTCATCTAACATTTTTCACTTGAAAACACTCTCAAGGGAGAAAAATAATTTAGTCATCTGTAGTGGTTTATCTTCTTGAATGCAGTTGTTTCAGCCCATCAGTTCTGTGCTCTGTAGAAGTATTTGGTATTTCAGGTGCCAGTGGACCTTCAGTTGAGTCCCTTTACTTTGATAGACTAATCAATAAAGGTGACTCAAAGGTAGTTGGAGTTGCACTGTAATTCATTTTAAATGTTGTTGTATTTGTCCGTTTCAGTTACTGGCAGAAGAGTTGCCCCTGCGCCAGGGAATTCTAAAACAATTAAATGAAACAGGAGGAGCAGTACTTGTAAGTGCTCCCATAAGACCAGAAGAGCAAGATAAACTTGAAAAGAAGCTCAAACAGATAAATCTCCAGTGGATAAAGGTTAGATACTAACCATCTTCTCTGTCACATGTGTTAAATGTTGCAACTGTTTCTATTTACTTTGTTTTCTGAGTTTTTTCTTGGAAGGAAGCAGAATTATAAATTGTTGTTTTGGTTTGTAACATGACTATCTGATTTGCCTGTATATTTTGCTATAAACACAAAGCAATTGGTGATGGTGAATGAATTTTCATTAATGACCAAAGGCAAAATATGAGCCAATGGGTTTTGGAAAAAATATTCCATAAGTTGAAACATTGATAAAGCAATTGATGTGAAGTGTAATTACAGGAAGTTATATGGTACAGAATTACGATTTTAGGCAAAATATATAGACTTAAATACTGAACAATGCATTTGCAATATTCTCAAAAAGGGCTCAATTTCCAGTTCTTTTATTTAGCAAGTTCTGATTTTTTTTCACTTAGGAAAGACATTCTAATATTGATGTAAAATATAAAGTGTTTATAAGCTTAATGCACATTTTTAAAAACAAACTGTACAAAAAAATTTATATTGTAATCCAAACTATTTTGATCCAGTAGCATTTATTTATTCCATGGAAATACTTCTTATATAAGAATTCTCTAGTGTTTGGCTCTGGGTCTCTGGATCTGCTCCCAGTTGGTTCTTAATTGATTCCCCTCTGATGACCATTGGGCTAGGCTACAATATATAAGTATAGCAGAATTTTATTAGTGATAATTTCATTGACTTTTTTTTTTGCCAGTTGTGTTTGGTTGTATTCTGAG
>NC_045030.1:85779665-85792055 GCF_008632895.1 Mastomys coucha
AAAATAAAATAAAATAAAAATAAAAAAACAACTAACAAAACAAAACAAAAACAAAAACAGATCACTATTCTCCCCCCGATTGCCACCCACCCTCTCCTGCTTACTGGCCCTGGCATTCCCCTACACTGGGGCATAGAACTTTCACAGGGCCAAGAGCCTCTCCTCCCATTGATGATCGACTTGGCCATCTTCTGCTATACATATGCTGCTGGAGAGTAACACAAAAATGGCTTCTTTCAAAGTGGCACAATTACGTCTAAAACTTGCTTGTTTCATCAGCACCTAACTAGAGAGGTATGATGAAGAAAATAATTGAAACCTCGGGTTATTTATTGTATTCTAAAATTTACAATGCTGAAGGTCTTGTAAGAGATCATTCCCATGACTGATAAACTATGTAGAAGCTCAAAAAAGTATAATTTTTGTAATATTGTAATCAAAAATCTTGTTTAAAACTCTAACTCAAGGAAGTAGATATTAGAAAAACATTGTTTAGTCGGAGATGTCATATTTCCTCTCAGTTGTATGACAGATAATAGTAAAACATTTTTCTTAAGTGTAGTTTCTCAATGAAAAATGGAGTTTTCTTTGTTTAATAATTTAAAAATGTCCATATAAAAACATAGATGCTTGTACTTAATGTGATATATTGGTAATTTAAATTTTGTAGTTGTATAATCATATAAGGAAAATCTTCAGTATAGGAGACGTCAAAGTAGGATAAATATTCCAAAATGTTACATAATATCGAGTACACCTTGATTTTACAAAAGGAACAAAAAATTATGATAGGAGATATAAGATATAAAACCTTGCAGCTTTGTGGATAGTGAAACTTAAGGATTTATCACTTCTACAACCTACAGCCTTCCTGCTGTGTCTCATCCCTGCATCTCCTTTGTTTCTTTCTTGCATACCTTTGCTTATGAATTGGTATATTTCCATAAGCAATGATATGTATATGGATGATGTCATTTCTTCCAGGATATTGCTTATGGAACATGCTATTTTACTGTCCTCATCTGCCTATATTGTTTCATCTTTTTTTTTTGTTTCATATCCTTGTCATTTCATGTCTCCCCTCATTTTTCACTTCTCCTTTTACAAGTGACATAAAGATTGTCTTCAGTTCCTATTATGGTCACCACATTTGGATCCAACATCATGTTTGAGTCATATTATGTCTTACCTTTCATTAAATAAAAAAGTGAAAGTATGGAAATTTCTTAACTTTGTAGGTTTCAGATTAGTCAAGAGAAAATAATTTCATGAAGCTACATTACACAGCTTCCAGATTCAGATCTCAGCTTCTGGGAAGATTTTGTGACTTTTTAGTTGACAAATAAGTGTCTCCAAGAGAAATACCACTCCAGCCATTTGGTGAAACCCTATTGTATTTTCCTGTATATAATATTCTAAAAACAAAGGAAATATAGGAATTCTCATTTTATTAGGTTGTTGTTATAATAATAAAGACAAGGATATAATTTCTTTGAAATAAACCATAAAATGCTTCTTTGTGGAGAACTGGATGCTGTTTGACAATTATATCCTAGTATATCTCTACTGTAAAACATTTACTATTGTGTAATATAGAAATCATATACATACATTTATATATATAGTTTATATGTACTACTATTTATTTTAGGTACCTTTATATGTATTATATTATACTGCCTAATAATCATAACAAATATGACTACATTTCATAAAATTAAATGTTTCACATTTAATTTGTTTTCAAATTTCACATTTGTTTCACATTTTTCCATTCACAGGTACCTATATTACTGTTTTAACTTTTTGACTGCCATGGCAGTATAAAGTGACATATTAAGACTGAATCATTTTACAGACCCAGTTAAAAATTGTATGGCAAATTGAATTTCAGTTGAGTGAATCTTCCTAGAAAATCTGATTTACTTTACCCAGAAAAAAATTAGCTTTAAAACCATGCATCTTCAAGCTTAGCATAAAAATAATTTTGTAATACTGCTGAAATTTACTTTCTAATGAAATCACAAAATAAAAACCATGAAAGTAAATGTATAATTCAATTCTTCAACCAGAACATTTTCTACAGTGCTCTAGTAACTGTTTCTAAATTTTCAGAAATTTGGTTCATTTTGGATTGACCTCTAATCATATTATTTCTAAATATCTAACCAAGGAATAAACAATTTAACAAGGCTCTTTCATTCATGTGAGTTGAATGAATTATTGGTCTCTTTTCAGGTATATTTGCTATGTAATGTCAGTCATTAGTAGTCATTATTACAAATGTTGAAAGCAAATGTAGAAAATTATATAAAGCAAATGCCAGGCTATTTGACTTCTTGCTAAACTATGGATAGTGCTCCAGTCAATTTTCTGCCACAGTATGGTGTTTAATAGGTGGTGTTAGTAGTGATCATTCAGTATTTACCCCAATACAAATTTTGTAACTAAAGAACAAAATGTTTCACTGGAACTATTACCATGCTGACTACTGTCTATGGAGCCAAGAAAGGGTTTTATAATATATACTATAAAAGAAAAGAAATAATTCATTGAAATAGAGGTAAAAGCAAGGATTAGGTTACTCCATATGATATCTAAAGTACTCATAATATTGCCTGATAAAGCATATTTGTTGCAATATCCACTTTGTCCTTTATTTTATAAACCAATGAGCTGAAATGGTACTATACCAGAAAATGATGCCTACTTGGTCAGTGGGCATATAGTCTGATGGTTTCTGAAATCCATCGCCTGGAATGTTTCTTTATGTAGTTAAGTTTCATGAGCTCATTTATTTATTCATTCAACTATCTAATGAGGGACTATGTATCACATGCTGTTCTAAGCATATCATTATCAATCCCTACCCTTGTGTTATTTAAAGGACATGCATAATTTTATGGGGCTTGACATTATAAATATTCATATTTCTAATTTATAGTTGCTAAATAGGTTGAAGCTGAAAGTTGGGTGAATGGAGTGTTAATTTAGTGTTTATAATATAATTGTCCTTGACTTTGCCTCCTATTAAAGTGTACACAGTGATAGGGTTTATTACTAGAGTATAACTCAAATTGCTTTAATGTTCTCACTTTCACCTGTTCTCCCATGACAGTTTTTAATAGTACCTTTTTTCTTCTTGCGATTATCCACTTTTAATAATAAAAGATATATAGAAGATCACCCTCTAAATATCAGGCTCTTATAGATGGGTCCATCACAGTGCTCAATAATTGTAATTATAATCACTGCTAAAGCTCTCACAACCAGCAGTACTATCTACCTTCTTGACATTTCAATGATATTGACAAGATTAGGCTATCCTAGAAATGTGATTGTCATTATTGCAAAATTAGTCACTCTTTCAGTTATGTAAATTTAAAAGAATATATACCTTTTTATCTTCCAAGCTATTGGGATTTTGAACAATAAGAATACAGATTGGATAATTTATGAAGAAAAAATGAACAAGGTTGATGAAAAAGCAATTTTCTGTGGTCATTAATAATTACTGATTATATTATGTGTTCTAGAGATTATCATCTGTATGGCTTCAAACACTTATAAGCCATACTTCATTTATTTCACTTCAAAATTCAAATACCAATAGATATAGATCTGACAGCTTAAATGGGAATCAGTACATGTACAATGAGTAGCAGAGAGCCTGGCACAATTTAATTAAATAATATATTTAATTTTAAAAATACAAGTGTTGTTAAAAATATTAAAACTTGAAAATGAAGCACATCATCCTGGCTGAAACAACTTAATCAAATAGTAATAACTATGGCTCTTGAAGAGAAACCTGAATTAGGGATGCAATGGCTGAATGTGACAAGTATTCAGCTCACTTAAATAACAAAATGGCCCTTATAGGAAGCACAAAGGGTTTTCAGCCAATACCATTTTAATGAACTTGACATTAAAAACAAACAAACAAAAAGTTTAACAATCAGCATGTCAGATGAAAGGAGCTGGAAAATATTGAGGTTTTCTATTCACTTCTAATAAGCCTA
This sequence comes from Mastomys coucha, assembly GCF_008632895.1. Lineage (NCBI taxonomy): Eukaryota > Metazoa > Chordata > Mammalia > Rodentia > Muridae > Mastomys > Mastomys coucha. The sequence goes on from NC_045030.1 coordinate 85,783,688, forward strand.
AGCAGACAACATTGTATTTATACACCAAAATTTTCATTTTTTAAACTATGAACCTATCTTATTTTACCTTTGACTCTTGTATATCTCTACAATTGATTCATTAGACTCATTCAAACTCAGCAATCCAGGCCTTGTTATCTTTCTCTTCCCTACAGTATTGATGTTGAAAGAGTGATTTTTTTAAAGTTACGTTGGTGCCAGATAATATTTACTAGGGATTTTCATCTAATATAATTGGTTCAAGACAATGCTGTTTTAAAATTAGACATAAGAAACTCAGTACATATTGTGTAACACTGATATTTGTACTAGGATTCATTTACATATGGAACATTTCCTTTTGTCACTGTGTGAATGCTGACTGCATCCAACATGAAAATGTATTCTTCAGGTTTCTTATGGCTGATACTTTATTTAAAAGGTAAACTAATTTCCAGTAAAAACATTTGATTATTCTTGGCAAACATGCTTTTCTCTTCACAATGAATTTAAATGATTAACGTATTATGGTAAAACAAAATTGAGGAGAAAATTTTCATAATTCTTGACTTTCAGTGTAACATGTTAAAAGTCCTTTAGTAGCACAAATACATTTGCCCTGTGGCAGTGAATTGGAGACAGTAGAAAAGATTACAATAAAAAAGGATTTTGCTATCACACAATGATTTTCCTATTTTGTTTCTGCAGGACATTTTCTGACTAGATTATATGACATCAACTCTAAATGTAGAAGGTGCTCCCTTTCTGCTTAATAATTTAATAATGTTGAATTGAATAGAGGTTTTCATATACTGACTACTTAAACTGAGCGTGAATAAGGAAAGAAGATTAAAGGGCATATTTAAGGATATAGATTGTAAATTTTATCCTAGTTTCATTTATTATATCACCTGAAAAGCTAATATGTAAGGTGAAAATATAATAACAGAGCTATTTTTATGAAAGGTCAGAATCATATCAAAAATGAACATTTCAGTGAATTCTTTATACTTTTACATCAAGATATGTAAGTTTATTTATGTACCAAAAAGAATTTAATATTAAATCCTGACTGCGATATTTATGTTAGCTGACCCCTGGTACTTCAAACTGGAGAAAAAGGGATAGTGAACACTGACCAGCTGATGTATTCCATTTTTGTCATAGACCACCTGCCTGGGCTTATAACAGATCTGTGATAGGATTCTTACCTTTTATTGTGTAGAAAATGGATTGATAGATTGGGCCTGTGGCCAATGAACCATGGAACCCCTGGTATGCAGGAAAGAGTTTATCACCCTTTGATGTTATTTCTGTCTTGTGTCAGCTGAGAAGGATGAGCTAGATTATCTGTGAGTAAGTTGAATGCCAAAAGAAGCATTGCCCTCATTTATCCACCTTATATAGTTCAAGGCAAGTGTACTGTGGAGCTTCTGAAGGGGCCGATCGCAGCCTGATTGAGAAATTTTGCTTTGCTGCCTTTGAATCTGCTTGCTGACATTAAAACTAATTATCAGACTTCAAAGAGTTTCTTTGTTTGTTGATCAATAAAATCAACCTCTTTTGCTGTGCAAGTTAAAGCATTTGAGCGGAATGATGCCATTCTGATTTGTGAACATTTTCAGTTAACATTGGAAAGACTTAATTCATCTTTGGCATGGTTGATCAACTTTGAGGGAAAATTGGTGGACCAGATACCAAAGTCAGTACAAGGATATTTCAAGAAACTTCATTTGTCTTGATAGTTGCAATATGTAGGCAACCTCTTGATGACTATATATTCTATACAGACTAAAAAGACAATTCTTATAAAGTTAGCATATTCTTTTTCAAGTGTGAAGAATATCAATATTTTGAATCAGATAGTAATGCTTGGATTTGATAAAAGAGTAAAATTTATGCAATTCAATTACAGTTTAAGTGATTATCATGGAAATCATTTTTGCTAGTTTTTCTGCTTTTCCACATCCTTGTTCAATGTAGTAATTAATTTTGAATCACTTGCTTGTTTTTTTTTTTTTTACGGGTGATGTGTTGCTTCCTCCTAAAGTTGTTGAGATGCTGATGAAAGGAGAAAGAAAATAAGTTTCTGTTGTTAGATAGTTCCCCAATTATTGGAAATCAATAATAGCTATCCATAAAATAGAAGAAATATTAGAAAAATACTTTATGGTTAAAATATCACACTGTGAGTAGATGAAAACTATTTTAAGTACTAAAATAACAAGGGGAGATACTGTCATTAACATCTTCAATCATTTATACTGAAACTCAAATGTGACACAATTAAATAATACTTTCTAGTTTGAGTGAAAGATCAGAGTTTCTCCTCAGTCACTGTGGAGGTTGTACATTACATGAGCACATTTTCATAGAAGGATCTGATATATTTGAGGTGTTTTAATCCCTATGCCTTTTCTTTTCATTTTTTATTGTATACTCTTTCAAATAGTATTTGTATTAGCATCATTTCTGTTGCTATGATAAACTATGATGATTATAGCAACTTACAAAAGTTCCAGGGATTAAAGTTCATAATGGCAGGGACAACCTCACCATATGCAGTAGGCAATCCAGCAGAAAAGACAACAGGAACAGAAAATTGAGAGTACACACCTCAACCCACAAACAATGAATGAGAAAATAAACTGAAAATTGTGTGAGGCTTTTAATCTCAAATCCCACCTGCAGCTACTTACTTCCTCTTTGAAGACTCCAACTGGGAACCAAGTGTTAAGAGTTCCAAAGCTAAAGACTACTGGAGACAAATTTCATTCAAACTACTATGGTAATTTGGATTCTCCTAAATACTTTTACACATAAACTACATATACACATTATATAAATACATACAATCTAGCACCATAATAAATATATGTAATATGTACAATATATATGTATAAATATAATTGTAAATATATAAAAATAATTTTATATATTAGATAGATAGATAGATAGATAGATAGATAGATAGATAGATAGATAGATAGATAGATTATATGTGTGAGAGAGACACACACATGGAGACAGGCAGAGAGAGACATACAGAGAGAAAAAAACATGTAGAAAAATTACACTCCCTTATTTTTCTCTTTGACACCTTGTTTGGTCTAATAACTGAGTTACTGTGAATAGTTCTGTAATGAAAACTGATATGCAAGAGTCTCAGTGACATGTTGACTTGGAATCTTTGGGGTGAATAGCAAGGAGTGGCTTTGCAGTATCATATTATAGGCCCTTTTGGAATTAAATTAAGAACCTCCCTACTGATTGCCATAGTGGTTGAAACAGTTTATATTCTATTTGCTGTGTTTTCTGAGGATCATCTTTTAAAAAAAAAAAAAAAGGTATTACTAGTGCCCAATTTCCCACTTAATTTGAATGTGACTTCAAATATTTTGCTAGTTTGTATAATAGCTATTCCCGTTCCAATTTTTACCTTTGTCTTTCCATTTTAGTATTGGAAAGATCACAAAATTTTCAATTAGTAATTCAGTCCAGGCCCTATTTATCCACTCACTAACTCCAGACAAGTAATTCAAATCTCTTTTGTGTCCCCATGTCCTCATTTGCATAATGGCAACACATAAGTCTTGTTTGTACATTTCCAGGATGCAATGGGGAACTAAAGATACAGCATTCACTGTAATACTTTATTAAATATTATAAAGTAGCTAAATTGTAACTATTATTACATGACAGGTATCATAAAATTTCACCACCAGTAATAAACAAGAGGTGCATCATCACATAGAAATAGAATTTCTCAAACTCACTAATCATAAAAAGCACCCCAAGTCCCATTAAAATCTGGTTCTTAATGCAGTAGGTCTTGTGGGACATTTGAGATTTCTGCCATCCTAGCTTATTTCCAGATGTGATATGATAAGCTTTGGTCCATTTTCTTGAAACAAAGTCTTACTCAAAATCCCTGGCTGACCTGGAATTTGCTGTGTAGATAGATCAGGCTGGCTTCCATTTCAGAGATCTAACTGAACCTGCCTCCAGAGTTCTAGGGTTAAAGGCGTGCATTACTCCACACTTGGCTTTGATTTCCTTTTTAAATAATATGAACACTAGTTGTCTAGGGTGTATATAGGGGCATACCAACACTTCTATTCCATAGACGTTGTAGGTGGTTCATTCTGAGATGATGGGAAGGCATATTTTGTCTCTTGTTATGAATGAAGCATGTCTAAACAACCACCAGAAGATACATAGTCAATTTTAACTGATATCTTGAGCATACTATATTTATTTATTACCTTCGAAACACTATTGGGAGTTCATACCCCATTGATATATTTCTCCACATAACTTGTTTTCTGAAACCCATTTTATTTGCTTCTACTTCTTTATTATATATTTTATGAGGTTGACTACTACTCATATTGTTCCTGGAACTTCCTTCAAAACGTCTTTCCACATCAATTTAGCCCAGAAGTTCAGACCACAAACTAAACAGCCAAAGAAGTTGGTTGTGTCAGCACATTTTCCCCTCATTCATTCTTTTTGACAATAGTTGATATATAGACCAAGTAGTCAGAAAATAATAATATTACATTTTCTAATAAGATAATATAAAGTTCATTTTTGTGTTTGCCACATTAGATTGCAATGAGTTTTTGTATGGGTTATATTCACAGAAGACAATCATAAATTTGGTTTACTCATTATAACAAAATTTGTAGATGTAGAATTCTAAAGTTATTGAAAACTTCTCTACCTCACATATTCTAGTACCTGTACTTCAATTCATCCATTTAAACTATATTATCATAAAAACTGTAATGATATTATATACCAAATTGTTTTAAAACATTCCCTTAAATGATAACCAATAGTTCTATGTAATCTGTGTGTCAAAAAGTAAAGTTGCCTTTATTTGCTCAGTGTTAGCTTATATATTTATTCAGCCATGCTGGGGCATAACATATCTATGATTAACTTAACTAAGATAATTTAGCTGTGCTTCATGTGTTCTCTCACCTTCCAATAAAATGCCCTCTTCCTATTATTATGAATCAAAAATGGACATGAACTCTTGTGACTTATGCTAGGATTTGTCTCGCTGTCATAATTAATGAATGTTGTTGGTCAAAGTATGTCACAAGGCCAGCCCAGATCCAGTGGGACTATAGTTAAGTGTAGCTTTGCCAGGAATTTACAAAATATTTTTATTCATTTGTTATTTGATGATGTATATTTCTGCATAATATCATATGATGTATTATAATTACTTACTTCTTACATATCTTCTAGCACTGTTGATATATGCCCTTGTCACCACATGCCTCTTTCTCAATTAGTAACTTTTGGATTTCCTTTATGATCTATTTATTTGATGATCCATTACCATCTATATGACTGCTATATCTCAGTGTAATTAATGGATAGACAATTAAATACATATTCCTTTTTCATTGAATTTATCTGTAGCAAGAGTCCAATAGTAATGGTAGAATCCCCTGATGATTTTCTCCATCCATGCTCAGCTGTTGATGAGCAGGCCCAGTGCAAGCATCCACAATTGCTCTAAGTTCATGATTGCAATCAGTGGTTCTTACCAGGGAGATAACACTTAAGATCCTTTCTCCCAATCTTTTGGCTCTTAAATTCTTTCTGTTCTCCTCTGCAGTGTTCCCTGAACCTTAAAGTAGATGGTACTTTCTTGTTTACAGTTAAGGACTTATTCATCATTTATTCTAAGCATCCTATACAGCCATGAAACTCTGCATTCACCACTATTCCTTGTAAAAATAAACATTTCTGATTAAGGCTGAGAGTAGCCTATGTCTATGGCTGTAAACTTAAAGGCAATTTGATACTTGCAGAATCAATTTACTACAGTACTCTTTTCTCCTTAGGGGCTAGGCTCTTACAGCTCGCCATCCTCATTGATAGCTTTTCTCTTCTAACAGCCTCATAGCATTTTATGAGACTATGAAAGCTGACAGTGAGTAGACGTCCAGCTCAGAGTTTTAGTTCTTTCAGCTTGAACACCAGGTGTGTGATATCTTCAGCAATAGTATCTTATGTTCTATTTCTGGTGTAAAACAAAGTGAAAAGAGCTTGTGATGTTTAGAAGAGGTGTCCCTGGGACCTACTTGATTAATAACTAACAAGGAGAGCAAGGAGAGATCAAGTCCCTAGCACATTAAAAAGCAAACAAATAAACAAACAAACATGGATTCTGGGAGCAGCTTTTGGTAACTGTAACATACATTCCGTGATACTGTTTTGAAGTTGTTTATTAGTAGTAATACTTATAATTCAGTTATAAGAGAGTAGGTTGGTTTTTTTTTTTTTTTGAATACCTACTGGATTTTGGTTAATACTGTCCCATGCTCCTTCATCTCTCTTTCTCTCATTCTCTCCCTGGTTTCTACCCACAATATAGCCCTTTTGTATTACCTATGTTCTATCAACATATCTCCTATAAAGCATTACTCTAAATGACTGTTTTATAGATTTCTGGATTCTCCAGTTACTCTAAGTTGAACATACCAAATTAGAGAGTCCAAATAATTTCCACATATAAGAGAGACCATATGGCATTTGTTTTTTTCTGTGCCTCAGTAACCGCACCCAGTATAATTTGTCCATCCTAATCCATTTACCTTCAAATTTCTTCAGTTAATTGTTCTTACAACCAAATAAAATTTCATTGTGTATAGATACCATATCTCCATAATCCTTTCATAAACTGATGGAAAGTTAGACTAATTCCATTTTCTAAGCTATTGTGAATAGAGTAGCAGTAATAAACATAGATGTAGAAGTATTTTTTGATTAGAAGAATCATTAGCTATTTGCTATGGAATTTTAGAGCAATGTCATATGATAGTTCTATTTCTAGATTGTTTAGTAAATTCCACGCTTATTTTTCTGGAATCTACACCCATTTATTTGCATTCACACCAGTAGTTAATGAGTGTTCCTCTTTTCCTATATCTATGCCACCATTTGTTTATGGAGAGATGGGGTCACGAAATAGGTTTTAAGTTGCATTTCCCTGATAGCTAATCATGTTTTATATTTGTTATAGTATTCATTAAGCATATTTTGTTTGAGGATTGTCCATTGGTGTCTATGGTCTATTTAATGAGTGATTTGTTGATCTCTTGATGCCTGTTTATATTTGTCTGTTTTGTTTTTTGTTTTTTTTTTGTTGTTGTTTGGTTTATTGATTTGGGTTTTTGTTTGTTTGTTTTTTGTTGTTTTTGTTTTTCTTCTGTTCTTTGAGCATTCTAGATTGTAATTCTATTTTAGTTGTATAGGCAGAAAAATTAATCTCCCTTTCTATGAGTTGCCTCTTACCTGTCTTTATGCTTTCCCTCATTGTTCAGAAATTTTAAATTTCAGAAAGTCCCATTGTTCAATTGGTAGTGGGCTTGCTTATTAAACCACTTAAGTCCTCTAGTTCAAAAGTCCTTGGATCAATGCCTGTATGTTATAACATATATTTTGTTTTTCTCTAGTACACTCCAAGTTTCAGATTTTGCATTGAAAGTCCCATTTGAAGTTGGTTTTTATGCAGGGTGAAAGAAAAAGGTATATTTTCATTCCACTACATGTATACACCCATTTTCCCCAACAGCATTGGTAGATTTTCTTTTTTCCAAAGTGTAAGTTTAGTTGAATGCTAGGCACTCCAACTCTGGTCCTTAGGCTTGTTTAGAAATTCTTCTTACCTACTAAGACATCTCTACAATAATTAATTAATTAAATAATTCTTACTGGGGAATCATGAGCAGGTGTAAAGACTGCAGTAAATATGGAAACACCTCTTTAAAACCTTAGTTGTAAATGTAGTATTTTCTCATCCATTCCCCTATGTGATTGCAAATAAAAATAAGGAAGAATGATTATTACAAATTTGCTAAAGGCAATGAGAAAAATAAAGCTGTCTTTTTCATAACCTTAACATCTATCAATGATTGTAGAAAATCACAGCAAAATAAGAATATGTTATCAAAAACCTAGGGACATGACAACATGTAGAAGAGAAAGAAAGGATGTTTCATATGATTCTTAGAAACTTTATTTGTGGGGTTTTATTTTGAAAACTTTATACATTAGTACCATATTTACAATATTCTGCCCTACACCCTCTCCTTAAGCTCCACTTAAATTGCTCCACCTTCTCTAAAATTCTTGACTCTCATTTCTATTATATGTATGTATATGAATATATAATTAAAATATAGTATTAATACCTTATCAGGTATATACTTATAAATGAAGTTTTCTGAGTTCATTTGGTGTTTCTCATATGTATGTGTGTTTAGAGCTGACTACTTGGGGAAGAAGTTAAAAAGTTTTATTGGTGAGGACTGTGATCTACTCTTTTTTTTTTTATTTTATTTTAGATATTTTCTTTATTTAC
>NC_045030.1:85792066-85792967 GCF_008632895.1 Mastomys coucha
TCGGAAGCTGAGAGGATCGTGTCCCTGCCGCCCTGCGGCTCCCCTGGGAGTCGTGGGGCCTGTGGCTCTGTGATCTACTCTTATCTGTGAGTATTATAAGTATTTAGAAAGTGGTTAGGAATTATGCTACTTGTATTTTGGTTGCTTTATTTTTTGTTTGTTTTGCTTTTTGTTTTGAACTTATGCTGCTTTAAGAATGTGGTATTAACAGATTTACTTCTAAGTTTCATTTTCTCACCAGCCTAAGATAGGAAACTAGGTTTACAGTATTAGACATGAACGTTTCCATTAAGAAGGGCTTGTCTAAAGTCTAGTTATATAGCTGTTAGTTACCTCCATGTACCACTATTGCACACCCTTGGGGATATCTTGCTATGCTGATTATTATTATGGTTTACAGGCTTCACAGCTGGATAAGACTATTGATTACTTTACTCTGTTGGCAGCTACAGAGCAGCTTCAAATACTATTCTGAGCTGTAGACACCAAGGAGGAGACCTCTAAATCAGTATCACCTTGATTCCTCCAAGTCTGTGTCCAAAGTGTGTAATGGTTTCAGCAGTAGAGTCTTACTTTCAAGTTCTGGAAGACAGACATACGCAACATCAATAATTTATAATTTTTGTGAATTTTTATACTATCATCACTAAAATATAAAGGGAAGTACCCAATGCTGGATATGTTTTATATTAAATAAATGCTTTTAATTATATATGCTGTCCACTACAATTTTGCTTGTTTAGCTTATCCAAAAGAAATGGTGAATAATTACAAAAGACTCTATGGAAACAAGGAACTCTAAAATCCTAATCAAAGGTATAGGATCTGAGTTTAAAACTGTTAGCCGGGCGGTGGTGGCGCACGCCTTTAATCCTAGCACTTGGGAGGCGGAGGCAGGCGG
>NC_045030.1:85793318-85801244 GCF_008632895.1 Mastomys coucha
TTTTACAATCAAGCCATTGCCCCCCCTCCAGGTGCCACTTCCCAGAGTTCCTCATCCTATTCCTCCACCCCTTGTCCCCAAGAAGGTGCTCCAACCCCACCAGACCTCCCCCTCCCTGGAGCTACAAGTCTCTTGAGAATTAGGCTTCTCTACCACTGAGGCTAGACCAGGCAGTCCTCTGCTATATATGTGCTGGGAGACCTCCGAACAGCTTGTGTATGCTGCATGGTTGGTGGCACTGTATCTGTGAGCTACCTGGGGTCCGGGTTAGTTGAGACTGCTGGTCTTCCTTTGGGGGTGTTCTCCCCTTCAGCTTCTTCAGTCCCTTCCCTAATTCAACCATAGGTATCCTCAACTTCAGTCCAAGGGTTGGGTGTAAGTATCTGTGTCTGTCTCAGTCAGCTGCTCGTTGAACCTCTCAGAGGACAGCCATGCTAGGCTCACATCTGTAAGCATATCATAGCATCAGTAATAGCGTCAGGCCATGGTGCCCCGCCCCCATGAGATGGATCCCAAGTTGGGCCGGTCACTGGCTTGCCTTTCCTTCAGTCTCTTCTCCATTTTTGTCCCTGGAGTTCTTTTCTATAGGAACAATTCTGGGTCAGAAATTTTGACTGTGGGTTGGTGCCCCTGTCCCTCCACTTGAGGCCCTGTCTATCTAGTGGAGGTGGACTTCTTGAGTTCCCTCTACCCACTGTTAGACATTTTGTCTAAGGTCACCCCCCAACCCCGTTGAGTCTTAAGAATCTCTCACCTTCCAGGTCTCTGGTACTTTCTAGAGGGTATTACCATCTCCCACTACCTGAAGCTGCATATTTCCATTCACTCTGCTGGTCTTCTGGGCTTCTCTCCTGTCCTCCTCTACATATCTGATCCACTGTTCCCTCTTTTACCTGCCCCTCTCCTCTCCCACCCAGGTATTTCTATTCCTCTTCCCCCTATGATTATTTTCTTCCTCCTTGTAAGTGGGATTGATGCATCCATATTTGGGCCTTTCTTATGGCCTGTAGATTGTAATTTATTCAGCAAGATGAGGTAGAAGAAATTACTATTCCCACAATGTATATGTTCTGAATTAAAAAAAATGTTTTCTAATTTACAACATTAATTATCAGATATTAATTTTTAAAATTTTCTTCTCTCAGATAATATATCTGGACCACAGTTTTCCCTCCCTCTTTTTCTACCAGTCCCTCCCTGCACACCTACCCTTTCCCACATATCTATTCCTCCATTTCTCTTCAGGAAAAGGCAGGCATCCAACGGATATCAACAAAGCATGGTATATTAAGTTTCAGTAAGACTAGGCACATACCCTCCTACTAAGGCTGGAAACCATAAGAAAATGTTTCCCTCTATTTTTCCTTTTGAAATAAGGTTTCTCTGTGTAGCCTTGGCTGTCCTGGAACTTATTCTGTAGACAAGGCTAGCCTCAAATTCACAGATCCTCCTGCTTCTGCCTTCTGAGTGCTAGGATTAAATGTCTGTGATACCACCACCCAGTGACACTGGGCATTTTGCTAGACAGACTGTGATTGCTGTGGTCTGTGTGTGTGTGTGTTTGTGTGTATGTGTGTGTGTGTGTGTGTGTGTGTGTGTATTATATAATATGCATATGCATTATTCATATACATGTATTAATGAGGAGACACCATAACTAAAAACAATTTAAAGGAAAATGGGGTTCATTGAGAGCTTCCTTACAATTTCAGAGGGTGTGTCCATAATCATCATGGAGGGGAGCATGGCCGCAGGCAGACCAGCATGGAGCTCAAGCAGTAGCTGAGAGCATACATGGTCAGACAATAACATCCTGAGACAACCATGAGTCAGGGAGAGAGATAAGTGGGGATGCTGTGGGATTTTTAAACCTCAAACTCCAATGACATACCTCCTCCAACTAGCACTTACCTCTTAAGCCTTCACAAATAGTTCCACCAACTGGCAATTAAGAATTCAAATATATGGGCCTAATGTTCTCATTCAATCATTCCTGTGGTGGGATACGCATTCACTTATCTATGTGTATGTATAGTGAAGTAAACCTATGATGTTTCCATGGTTCTATAAAACATTCTTGGTATTTTCTATTCTTTTCCTTTCATTTCCCTCCCTTCCTTCAATGTTTTCACTCATTTTTCATTTCTTCTTTCATAGTACCACTCTGGAAGCCTTTTTTGTTTGCTGTATGTACTACATGGTCTTTTTATATTGCCTATTTTTTAAAAGTTCTTTGAAGAAAAAAAAATCACTTAAAATTTCCTAGTTCAAGACACTATTTCAGAAATCCTTACTCCATAGAATAAACATTTATTTCTATTTTACTGTGGCCTGGATACTGATGTTGTCATTGACTTTTTCTTCATAAGGACTCCAGGCCATTATCATTAGTCCTGGAGGTGATAAGCAGATCAGCTGTTTCTACTAACATTGTACATAATTGTTGTTCTATAATTTTGTGCCAGTTAAAATGTGAGCATAGCAGTGATGATATCTTTTTTTTTCATTTCTGAGAACAAAACTAATGTAATATCAGAAAGTACCATGTGTATTCACATAAGAACTGAAAAGAGGAAGAGTAACAGAGTAAAGTAAGAGGAACCAGTATTGTGTATTAGTGTGGCATAGACAATGTGTGTTGCATATTTCAAAGAACAAAAATATACTCATAAGCTTCCACAATTGTACTTCCATTTCTTATTTCTACAAGTTATTGCTCTGCCTGATGCAAAATTAGTAGATTAAACAATCATTGCTTAATGTGACTCTGAGATTTGATCATTATTTTTGTCTACTTCATTTGATGACAAACAGAAATGTCCAACATGTCCTTATTCACATGACTGGTAGTTGGTCCTGGCATCTACAGACAGCTCAGCTGGGACTCTTGGCCATCAGCTTAGTTTGTTTTCAGTTGTTCTTCTCCACATGGCTCCTTTGGCTTCCTTACAGCTTGGTGGTGAGAGTCCTTTTAAAAGTGTTCCCAAGGAAGACACATCAATGTTTAAACACACTTGCCAGGTTTCTTACATCATACTTTCTCTGTTCTACCAGCCAAATCCATATAGATAGATGGCCTAGCCAAAGTATAAACGAGAAGATACAATTTAAAAGCATTAGTCTGGGAGGTATGTTTAACCAATGGCTTATAAATAAAAGTCTCCACTATTTGTGGCCACCTAGAAATAGGTGGAAAATAGCACTATAAAAATAGAATAATTGAAATATAAAAATATTTAAGAAGTTTAGATCTGTGTTTTTTACATAAATGATAAGTGCTAGCTATTAATGTTTTAATATTCATACAGAATTTAAATAAAATAGAATACTTGGCAAGAATATGTCAAAATCCTAAAGCAACAGGTTAGGTTTTTATTTGTTGTTCTTTGTACATGTGGCCTTGATACTTGACATTGACATTGACTTATGCTTCATAAGACTCAGAGTCCTTATATTAATCATGAATCATGGCTTTGAAAAATTGTACAAGCTTCTACCATAATCTGCTTCTGGTATATTATTTTCTAAGTTATTTGTGTCATAAAACCAGAAACAGATTTTGTCAGTACTCAGATTATTATCCTAGAATATGCTATCTAGGAAATGACATGGATTCATTCAACTAGGGCATCAGTTCCATAGTATATTTCTCTGAATTCAGGCATTTCCATGCCCTCTATAATAAATGTCTGGGCTCCTCTCCAAAGGATACCACTCATTTCTCCCTATATGTTCTATTTATTTCCTTGTTTCCCATCTCATCCTTGCTATCAGTATGCTTCTACTTCTTTCTTCTCTTACACTATAGTTCTCCAATTTTCACCTTAAAATTTCATATAAAACCTGCTCTACACCTCCAAACAAGGTTCATTTGGTCCTTTGTTACAGTCAACCCGCTATCCATACTTGTCTTCTCATAATCAACCATTATTTATATTTCATGCCTGACAAGTGTTTAATTTGCATCATTATTTATGTCATCACCATCCTATTGTTCTTTTATTTCCTTGTACTTATATATTATTCCTGTTCCAGAAAGCACAGGGGAAATTTTAATTCAATGCTATTTGGGAGAATCACTCCATGGGAGAACTAAAGAATCTTAGATGTTTTAAGCACTGCTAACTAACACTTATTGCTAGTTTACTGTGTAGTAGACAGTACTCTAAGTACACTTTCTTATTAAAAGAAAAATAACGACTGACTCCAACATACACTTTCCAGAAAAAAAATTCATTTCTTGCTAATCCAAAAAGGAAGACTAAAATACATACTAAAGTATTATTTAATAGCAACTTTTGATTGATTGATGGTATAATGATTAGTATGGTAGTTTTGATGGTACAGCAAAAAAACACCTACATCCATATCTTTTGGAATAGATAGAAATTCCATTATAATTTATGAAGCTTTGAGAGGATGCCCCTGGGTTAAACTCCCAGGCAAATGCCACCATCTGTGTTGTTTCATTCCGTTTGCCAATGCAGGCACAGCAGGTACTATTAGATTAACCTTTTCACTCTTCAAGCTCCTCTCCAAGACTTTGAATTTTCAAAGCTCTAAATTCAAAAGTACAATTTAAAAATCGTTTCTTTCTAAAAAGAATTTAATTTTTACTGATCCATGTAAATTGCTATTATAACATTAAAGTGTGGCTGATAGGTGTTGAACAAAAATAACAAGGAGCTATTATTTTGTTAACATTATTCAAGAGACTGTGGCTTAAATAAGATGAAGTGAATTATTTAAAAGTAGCCTGAGTTTTCACCTTTTTCATATATAGCATAGTTCTAATTTTTAAAAAAAAAAAATTTTAAATTTGTTTTTTTTTTTTAAATGTGAGAATCATAAGAACTCTTATTTAATTACTTTTCATTTTGGGAGGGATAGGGGAGAGAATTCTACTTTGCCCTTTTAGCCTTTCATCTTCATTGTATTTTTTATTATGCAAAACTTTCCTGAAAGAGTTCTAAAACCCACATCGGAAAACTTACTTTTGATGACCTGTCCCTTTATATGCTTCTTTCCCAGCATGTATTGGAAAGAGCCCTCAGAAACTCATTGGCCTGAGTTCAGTGACTCATTCACTATGAACATAAAACCTAAAATGGAAAGTAACACTGTGACTGAAACACTGTGAAGGTAGCAAGGTGAATATTATCCCAAAGAAAAATGAGAGTAATATATATGTAATTGATAGATTGTAGAAAAATTGGGAAACACAAACCTGCTTATGCCCAAAACATAGTATGGACCTGAACTTTTAGTTTGTCAAGCTTAACAGTAAATTATCATACAATGCTAGTTTATTGAAAATGTTTGTAGGTTTTTGAGATCATGTAAGGAAAAAGTATATTAAATGTTGAAGCAAATACTATGTCATTGGTGTCCAGTCCATATCTCCTCAGCACTTAACAATTATGTATAGAGTGTTTCAATTCCAACTACCAGTAATTGCTTCTCTTCATTAGGGATTTCTATGCTTATTCTGGGAGCACAGCAGAAATGCAGGAAAAATGTTGCTCCTTTGATAACAGCATTTGATATCTAACCTAGCCCCATTATTCACCAGGTTTGATTAATATTTTCAGTCTGCTCTATCTCCCAAATTTCCCAAGCAGTAGTCACTTGTACACAGTGACAACTCACTAAACAATGTAAAATATTTTAAAGTTATGCTTGTATCACCTACGTATATGTCTGTGTAGCATGATTACAGTGATGTAGAGGCTAGAGGACGGCGATAGATCTCCTGGATCTAGAGCTACAGAAGTTTGTTAACCTGTATATGAGTTCTGAGAACTGAACCTAAGTCTTTTGCAAAAGCAGCAAGAGTTCTTTATCAGCTAACCCACTCTTCAGTACCTAAGTAAAATAACTTTTATTGATTCTCTCCCATAATTCACTTCTCCACATTTTACTGATACTGCCTGAGACCATATATATCAAAACTGCTTGAGTTCAAATCCTTGCTCTGGTAGGACATGAATCGAGATTGTTTCCTTTTATATACAAGTTTGTATAAGGTGACTGTGGATATAGGTTTAAGCAGAATTCCATATTATTGCTTTTCAATTTTACATCATGTTAGGATGAAAGAATATTGACTTATTTTTGTTCCCTGACCTTATTCTGTTTCTAATCCTTTGAATTCTGATTTTCCAAATAAAATATTGCCAGAACCATGGATGAAAATGTAATTCAAAATAAATAGGCTATTTTATAAGCTAAGAGCTTGACACGGGTTATAAGCAAAATTGCATTTGATCATAGAGTAGAGCATGAAACGGCAAGGAAGAAATCAGGGTTTCCTAAATAAAGAAGCTGCAATGTGAATGGAAAAAACGATTCTTGTGTACATAGAGTAGATAAGTAGTCCTTTGGAAATTTCATGGTAAAGTTTTACTGAATTCGAATGAAATGTTTATTCAATATCATCTTTCTGTCAGAGTAAATCTAAGGCATTAACTCTCTTTTAAAGGCAGTTCAAAAGTGCTAGAGTCACAGGTCCCCAGATAGGTATCAAGGCCTGTTTTCCTTGACATAGCAGAGAATTATTTTCCATTTTCAAATCTTCCAGATAGAGAATATTTATCAGCACAAATCTTGGATGGAAGGATATAATTTCAGAATCTGATAGAAAAGCAAATAAGGAAAAAAATAACATTTCAGAAATTTCTTAGAGGATCATGTATAAGACCCTGTGTAGGATTCCACTGACATTTTATAAAATTGAGTTTAGACTCTAAAAAGTTAATTTAGTTTTTGAAAGTTAAGATCTTATGAATCATTTTAAAAATTATTTTATAATTTTCACTGTACTGTAAATGCCAAAAATGCAAAGCATGTAGAACTATTATTTATCACTCCTAAATTTCCAATCCTCAGCAGTTTTCAAAAGTCAATTTCAAAATGTATTCATCATATCCATTCTATGTGACAGTATACTTTACTTCAATTTCTTTATTGTAATTTTATTTTACTTCTTCTACAGTGTCTTATCTCATTCTATCAAAACATATCTCTTTTACTGTTTTCTCTATCTCTTCTCCTTCATTTTACTCTCACTGACTTTTTAACTGCTATTTTTTTCATGAAATTACCCTCTGTATTTTTACTATCAATTATTGCCTTACCTGTTAACATTAACAAAGTAGGTAATTCCCCACTCACAATCTTGCATATGGCTTGTCTTTATTATACATTTTAATAAGTACTTCAACTCAATTATGATATAATTTGTGATCCATAATTTAGAGAAAGAAGCCTTTTTTTTTTACCTCAATGAGTGATTCTTAGGGTGGCAAGATTACTCAGTTATCACAAGGTCCTTGCTTATTAAGGCTACTGACTCGAGTAGTTCCTAGTATATACATGATGGGGAGAACGTACTCCTGGAACTTGGCACTTGACCTCCATTTATACCCCGGGGCAAGCTTGTAACCCTTGAAACAAAATAGATGGAATTAAAGAACTTATTCTTTTGTAACTTTAAAGAATTGTCTTATTAAAAGCAGGCTTGCCAGATTTTGTAATTAATGTCTGTGTGCAGTCGTAGAGACTTAAAATTCCATTAGAAACAATTGTAACATAAAAATGAACTGATTGCTTCAAATGCAAGAGGATCAAATACAACCAGAAGAAAAAATAATGTTACTCAACTTTATTATGCTTTACTAAAAATCTGAGAATATTTTATAGAAATGACTCATAAATAAGAGAGTGCTTTTTAACTTTATCTGAACATATACTGGTTCTGTTTGTTGAGACACTGAAAATTACGAGAACAATCATTTTTCGGTAACTGATTCATACATATATAACTGCTCGCACATTGTAGTATTCTGTGTTAAAAACTATACCATCAGCACCATTTTATTGACATTATCACATTTTCCTATCAAAATATTCTAGAATATTAATATA
>NC_045030.1:85801254-85817088 GCF_008632895.1 Mastomys coucha
TTAAAAGCTCTGAGTGGTCTCCCAGAGTATGCATATTTGATTCCCATCATCCTTGAGGCAGTAAAAAGCCATTCATAACCTGAATTCCAGGAAATTAGACACCCTCTTTTGACCTTCTTCAGTACTGTGTGTGCATGCTTGCGTGTGTGCGTGCGTGCGTGCCTGCATGTGTGTATGTGTGTGTGTGTGTGTGTGTGTGTGTGTGTGTATCTTGAGAAAATGAAGTTGAACCTCTCTGAAGGACTCTACTTATTAGTCAGAGTTTAGATGTCATTTTAGTGTTTAGATGTTTAGTGTTTAGGTGGGACCTTGAACAGCTTCCCATCTCAAGCAGCTGTTGGATGAGTTTCAATTTAGTTGATGAATTGAAGTCTTCAGTTTCTTTTGACCGAAAAGTAGCCTAAGTTCCTGAGCAAACATGGCCTTCTGACCTAACTGTTTGCCTCATCTAAACTGGAGGCGGAGATGACTAGGAAGACAAAAGTTACAGCCTTAAATATTTTAAATATACAAGTAACATTCCATTATCTTTGACATACTGTATTTATTAGAATCAAAGTCCTGGATATTTTTGACATATTGTACTTACCAAAATTGAGTTGTAAGTTTGTGATTACAAGGAGAATCTGCAAAGACATAATTCTGAGTAAGCATAGTGACTAGATCCTTGTTAGTTAGAATCTACACACAACATTTTTTCATATTCTTGTCCTATGAACATGAGGAATGTTTTCTATGAGTCTTCAAGCTTAAATTTTTATTAGTATAGTAGAGTTTATTTAGGATTATTGAAATGGCTATTAAAAACATTGACAAGAAGTAAGATTATGAGATTTAATTTGATTATATATTTCAAAAAAATGTGTGGAGTATAGGTAAACTAGATCTTCAAAAACCTAGTTTTTGATTTGCAGTGGATTTTTGTCAGATTTCCCAAAGAAGAGAATGTATGAGCTGAAACTACAGAAGCTTAAAAATATGGTTAACTCAAACTTACATATTTTTCATACAAAATGTCTACTGCTGACTCCATCTCTCAGATTTTAGTACATAGTGTATTCCTTTTAATAAAATAAATGCCCTTAAATTTCCAGCTTTTTGTCATGTCTGTTGTGGCAATTGCTTCCTGATGAAAGTTAAGGATATCTTTAAAGTAGTTTTCCATCTTTCATTTATGTTAAGAACTCAAAATAGATGATAGCAGCTAAAAATATTACTGTCTTCATAAAGAGCTCTGCCCCATAAATGAAATTTTATTACATAGAAATGTCAAAATATAACAAAGATAGAGCTATAATTTTTACATATAATGTAATTTTAAAACATATTTTCTTCCATAGAAATTTATATTCACATGTGACTTGAGTGTTCAGAAGAAATTTTTCAGATATGTTTTTAAAATAATGAGGTTATCACTTCAGTGAGGGAGACCATGAGTCCATATTTAATTTTGACAATGATCCTCACGTTTGACTTTTTTTGAAGTATGGATTAAATATATTTAACATAGTTTTATAAAGCTGATTTGAGAGAGAAAAGATGGGTAAGAACAATTGGTATATAGCTATAGTTTAGTCATTTTTTAAGCAAAAATGTGGACAAACTGTCCAAGATTCTCTTGCTGATGAGTACTGTCTCATAGAGTAGGTACTCTATATAGCCTACTATATGAGGGCTTGAAATGTGCTCAATGCAAAGGGATATTTTTTACAGCAATAAGAAATACATCTTAGAAGTAGTGTTATTGCTTAGCAATACCTAAGACTCGGTTCCAACTCCAGCATGAATATACCAAAAGAAGGCCTGTAGGCAAGCCTTGTTATGATAGTAATAAAATGAAATATCTCGGTCTATATTAATCAAAAGCATTGTTAAAATCATTTTTACTTATTGTACCTATTTTCCTTTTTTGATTAATTTTAATATTGCAATTTAATTATGTTTCTCCTTTCCCTTTTCTCCCTCCCATTAGCCCTTCTCACTTTCCTCCAAATTGATGGCCTCTTTTTTCACTAAAAGTTATTGCAGGCATATCTTATATGCATGTGCATATATAGTCCTAAATATAACCTGTTGTATCCATACAGTGTTACTTATATGTATATTTTCAGCAATGCGAAAGTTGCATGTGTGGCTCACATTATGTTTCTAATAGTTGAAACTATTCTACTTAAATTATGTTGTTGCATGAAGTAACAAGATTGTTTTGCCCCTTGTGGTAGATTAATGCTACCGTATATAATAGACCCCAAGTGAATTATAAGTTTGCTCTTCTATTTTGTTTGATGTATAATTATGTTATAAATTTCTGCATTATTTAATCAACCAACCAATCAAAAAAATTGACAGACAAAATATCCCTATTAGCCTAATTATTGAAAAAATGGAGGAGGGAGAGGATGAGGGTTATAATTCTGGAATTCATTTCATATTTATAATACAATATGCCCAACAAAATATTGTTGAATGATTGTGGTTTAATTGTCAGAACATCATCAGCAGTGTACTTACTAGTAGCAAAATATAAATGTTGGATATTCTTAATCACATATTCAGCAAAGTAGTATGCCACTATATTGCCATCTGTTTCCTTAGCTTATTTATTAAAGCATCAGGAGTAATGGCTACATCATCATCTTCTAAAACCTTTTTTTTGAACTTCATGGTTAACAAACCAGTATATATTGTACACAATAACTTTTTTATCCTCTCATTTGAGTTTCACCAGAGTAATCAAAATGGCCACTGTTTCCTTTGTTCAGATAAAAAGCAAAAACATTCAGGTTCAGCAAGGTAAAATAACCTTGTTTAAGATAATCATGTTGCTAAGTGATAGCACTACTTACTTTCTCACTGAACTTTACATATCAAAAGACATTAAAAGAATTTCAGAGGACAAAAGTTGAAGGGGTAAATATATTGTGTTGCCAATCTTAACAATACAGATTTCAATGCTAAAGTTGCTAGTAATTTCTAATGAGAAAACCAATTAGTTTATATATTTAAATAACAGTGAAATATAACTGAGTTTCAGAATATCAGTACCATAGAGCTATGGTTACATGTCTGTCACATTGATATTTCATGGAATTTTATGGTACCATCAACAGATTTGTGGTCCATAGTTGCCTGAAACACTTATGTAGTTCGGATTTATGATTTTCATTTTTCATTACCTTGATAAATAAATAAACTAGAAAAACACTGAGGGGATGGAAAGTTAAATGTTTAAATTGAGGTGAATATTTGTAAATATTGTTGTTAGTACAATAAAGAACAATTTAATCAGGACCACACATTAATAAGAACACATGTTTATTACAAACCACATAATAATAAAGTATTATATAGAAGTAAATAATAGAAAACTCAGAGAGACAGAAAACAGAATAATGGAGAGCCCTCACACACCACTAAATGACAGGAAGAAAATCACATGTAAAAATGAGATTGCCACAAAGGGTAGGTTTACACAAGGTACATAAGGGTAGATAACATTTTAAAAAAATACTAGAGCAAGGAAAGAATTTATTTGTACCACAGTGGTAAAGGAGGTCTTACATACTCATTATTCCATTCAGAAGTCTGATTTTAAACAATCAAGAAAAAAGACACAATTAACAAGAAGAAAGATTATAAAGGATTTGGGCAGTATTGCTCCCAAATCCAAAAGGTAATTGTTCAAAACTGGAAAGGTATGATAGGACAGAGACTTTAAAATCTTTAACTACTAAGGGAAAGATTCTGTTTTCATTATTGGTTATTTTATCTGTTTACATTTCAAATGTTATCCCCCTTTCCAGTTCCCCTCCACAAACCCCCTATCTCATCCCCTCTCCCCACTGCCTCTATGAGCATGTGCTTTCACCCCAACCCACTGAGATCTCAGCATTCTAGCATTCCCCTACCCTGGGTCATTGAGCCACCACAGGATCAAGGGCCTCTCCTCCCATTGATGATGATAAGGCCATCCTCTGCCACATATGCAGCTGGAGCCATGGGTACTCTGGCTGGTGGTTTAGTCCCTGGGAGCTCTGGGGGAGGGGTCTGCTTGGTTTATATTGTTGTTCTTCCTATGGGGTTGTAATCCCCTTCAGCTCTTTCAGTCCTTCCCCTAACTCCTTCATTGGCTTCCCCGAACTCAGTAAGATGTTTGACTGTGTACATCTGTATCTGTATTGGTACTGTATCTTTGAGCTGAAAGAAGTGGCTGTCATTAATAATTGTTAAGCACAACTCTGTTCCATTAAAATAACACATTCAGCTGCTTCTAATATAAATACATTAGAGGTACTTAAGTGATATCCTGTGATTTTATTTACTTTGTAGTACTTGACAGGACCTCACACATGTCTACCACCAGGTTAAACATCCTGAACTAACCAACAAATATTTTCTGAAGGAAAGCTTTGGTTTTGACAAGTATGTTCTATGTCATCCTGGAGGATTACAGTAGAATCTCTATATGGAAATAGATTATTTGACCATTTTCCTGTATTCATACACACAAACTTTTCTGAAAAATTCTCCTTGAAAGGAAAGACTCTCTTTCAGGAACTGAGTTGTGTTTTAGAACTTTGAATCAGGAGGCAATGCCAAGGTTGATCTATTTCTAATAGTGACTGGAGGTCTAAAAAGCAGTTTAAGATTCTTTTTTCTAACAGCCTAGGTGATAATGGCATGAATAAACCCTCTGCTAAAGGAGAATGCAAATTGAGAAAGTAGATGTCTGTTTCAATATAATGCAAAATAAAATAAGACTCTAGGATAAATATGACACAAGATGGAGAAAGCTATAAAATACAGATACTCTGAAAATCATGGGTTCTAGTCTATAAGAGTATATGGCCTTAAAGCAATTATCTTATGCCACAGAGATCGCATAGCTTGTTAGTGGTAAAACATATCATTAAATCAAGACCTTTCATCCCTTAACTATTTTGTTTTACTATGCTATACTTGGCTCTAGTTTTAGACTTAGTAAATTTGATGTAAAACTCAATTGAAATTAAGCACAAACTGTTAACACAGAAAGAGTGCAATTTAATTATTACTAATGAACATTGAATTATACACACATGCATACATATATATATATAGAGAGAGAAAGATTTATACTTGCAGATATATAACTAACTGCTGTGATCTAGGTATCTGTTTCCAAATATTAACTTTATAAGTGAGAATTTGATGTTGAGACTCTGTTGCAGACTTAATGAAGTTTGCTGCTATGGAGCTTGGAGATATATATACATGCATACATAAACAAAAGCCCTGCTTACTTAGTTCTGCTTTGTGATCTGCTTAAGAATGTTTTGGTTCAGAAAACATCTTTACTCTATGCAATGTTAGTTTACATATTTTAAATTCATTAAAATTACTTGATAAGCTTTATATCTTTCTAGCTCCTAGAAACAACAAAATCACAATCAAATATCACAGTAAAGAACTCTACTGTGTTCCCTTGATTTTTATGTTATTATTTCAATTTTTTCACATGTGTGTTCATCACTTGTTATGATGGACTTCACTTTATTTCAGTCTCACTAATGAGATTTCTCCCTCCAAAAATCAATACTACCCTGCTGATTTTAGTTATTCTAACATAAAGGCATGTAAAGTGAATATGCCAAAGGAGGTTTAAAAAGTGACTCTGTTTTTCAAAAGACTAGCTTGTCAATTGAAGCAGAAAATTATATTCAGTTCACTGGGTTTATGCATTGTTTTAGTCTTCTCTAACCAATTTAGAAATGTATTCTTATAAAACTGAGATTATTGTAAATCCTGTGCTAAGCAGCTAAAATAATGTGCCAGTGCCAAGGTCATATCTTAAAAGTATAGAACAATGTGCTGCTAACAAATATAAAATTATGAATGAAGTCTTGAAATTGTTCTGACTTAGTCTCAGTTCCTAATTTTTATTTCTTACCTAATAGTATCTTTATTTTTACTTTACCTTTTGTCGGTGTCTCATGCATATTCATTGCCTGAAAGAAATTAAGGAGACATTATTCTAAAGTCAATATTGTGTCTGCTAATGAAAATGGTTAAGTTAATTAACTAAATGGCAACCCTCACTGAACTTTTTCAAAGCTATTTCCCCTTGTGATGTGTTTTCCTGAAGAAATGATGCATAAAAATTAAACTCCTGTTATTTTCTATTGTTTTATATCACCTTCTAAATTGTTACCTTACATATATTGTCTCATGACTAATTATGACACTTAAATGTAATCAGGTGAAAAGCAAACATCTGAGTTATTTAAGCAGTTGTTCTTTATGCAAGAAAAAAAATAAATGTTCTTTCAGAGATTCAGTAAAATACTTTTAAATGCTATATGAGAATCACAAATGAACTAATGATTTTAGTGTGAAAAGTAGTTTTGAATCACAAATAAAATAGTATTTGTGCAACCATGGAAATAATCAAATCTTAAAAAGAAGACACAGGACCAATAAGATGTTTCAGTGGGCAAAATCAAGCCTGACAACCTGAAAATTGTATCTTGGCCTCCATATATGTACCAGTACAAATGCTTGCACTCCCATAAACACATAAATAAATAAATAAATAAATAAATAAATAAATAAATAAATAAGTAAATAAATAAATACATGGATAGATAGATAGATAGATAGATAGATAGAGACATTCATGTTAGTGAATCCTATACAAGCATGGTTACTTTAGGATATTGAATAAAATAGGTTTCCATACTTGATCACTGTAAAGGATGAGCAGAAATACATCCACCTTTAACAGTCTTCTTTGAATAAGAGAGTAGGCTCAAAATTAAATATGAGTATGCATGGTGACTTATAGAAATAAAGGAAAGGGTGACAAAGGAAATTTATTTGGATAATGAAGCAAATACATCACAAATTTTATAAAATTACAATGTTCTTAATAGTTAACAGTTTCCAAAATACTATGATGCATATTGAACTACCAAATGCTTATTTCAATTTCTGGTTTTATTTTCTTTGAACATCCCTTTATATGAAAGATATCAAAAGGTAATTTAGTCTCCTATCATGGTTCATTAAAATTTAATGATTATTAATGTTCATTCACAAAAGGCCATTTTCATTTCCACAACTAATTATTGGTTTTGTCATAAAAATTATTAGCATTTTGTTGGATTTAAGAATATATTATCACATTATATTTATATAAGAATGGCAAACCTTGAACTTTCAAGATATTTTCCACAATGTCTTGAAAAGATTTTCAGTCTTCTTTTATTGAACTGTGCTTATAGAAAAAAACTTAAGCTTTATGAAGAATGATTAGGAGTACTGAACCAAATCAAAGCTTGTTTATCAATGATCATCATATGATACACAAGGATTAGGTATTAGAATAAGTGATTTCAAGAACATAATATAATACAAGAAAATGAAATTAGTAATACTAAACATTAAAATGATATATTCAAGAAAATATAGTTATCTTTGGAGAGAGATGTAGGTAAGGTAGATAGAGAATCTGCATCTCTACAAGACGTTGATGAGAGGACAAGGGTCTTCAAGTGGCTGCTATAGATGAGGACTTTGGAAAGCAAGTTGTACTGTGGTTATCATCTGGAGATTTGATTCAAACTCTGTTTTAATTCTAGTCTCACAAAAAAAATCTTGGCTTGTTGCTTTGATACAGGGTCTCACTATGTAGCCCTGGTTGGTCTGGAACTTGTTCTGTAGAAAATTTCCAGACCAACCTACAAATCACAAAGATAAGCCTTCTTTACAATCCTGAGTGCAGAGATTCAAAACTTCATCTTTATGGCTTCCTTTATATTATTTATTAACTCAATTTACTAGTGTTTAATCCCCATAGAATAAATACAAAATTCTATATGTTGGCACATCAAAACTTTTTAATGCCATTTTTGGTAAAGATATTATTTTACATCCCAGTCATTACTAAGAACCTCAAGTGGCACCCTAAGTGCCAGAATTATTTGAAAAGCCAAGATGGTCAAACAAAACAATAGTATGCATAGTGTTATGCAAAATATTTCCAAAGAACAGATCTCAGAGGTGCTAGCAAAAGAGCATTATTGAGCATGGTTGTAAGACTTTAACATTAAGAAGATGGAAATAGTACACATAAGTTTTCTTCTGACATTAAATGATATTGGATGCTTGGTATTGGTTGCATAAAATATGTCTTTGAAATTTCTTCAGTGGTTTTAAGAAGAGATTGATTTCATACCAATGTGAAAACTCATTACATTTTGTTAAAAAATTAAAATAAAAATAGAATTTTTCTTTTTAAACTAATTCTTCTCTTATACAATATATCCAAAACACAGTTTCTATTCACTCTACTCCTCAAAGTCTGCCCACCCTCTTTCCCAGTTAAACTCCTCTGTTTCACTCAGGAAAGAGCAGGTTTCTAAGGGGTATTACCCAAACACAGCATAACAAGATACAATAAAACTAGGCACATACCTTATACCAACGCTGGGCAAGTCAACCTGGTAGGGGTTAAAGGTTCCAAGAACAAATGAAAGAGTCAGAGTTACCCCCCAATTGTCACTATTAGGAGTCCCACAAAACAGTAAGCTAAAACCCAAAACATATATGAATAGCACCTAGTATAGATCAATGCAGGTTCCAGTATTGCCCCTTCAATCTTTGTGAGCCTCTATAAGCCCAACTTTGTTGACTCTGTGGGCCATGTTCTCCTGGTGTTCTCCACTGATTTGACTACTACAATTATTTCTCCACCTCTTCTATGGACGTCTCCAAGCATCATGAGGAGTGGCTTGATTTGGTACTCTACAATTTGGACTCTCTCCAACTAGTGTTTGGCTACAATAGCTCTATAGCACAGCTTAAAATCCGGGACAGTAATACCTCTCGAAATTCAGAATTGTTTTTGATATCCTAGGATTTTTGCTTTTCCATATGATGTTTAGTGTTGTCCTTTCATGGTTTGTAAAGAATTATGTTGGAGTTTGGATGATGATTGCTTTCTTTGAATCTGTAGATTGATGTGGGCCAGATGGCTGTGTTTACTATGTTGGATTCTACTGATCCAAAAGCATGGGGGAATCTTTCCATCTTCTGATAACTCCTGTGATTTCTTTCTTCATAGACTAGATGTTGTCATTATACATGTCTTTTACTTGCTTGATCAAAGTTACACCAAGATATTTTATATTACTTGTGTCTATTGTAAAGGGTGTTGTTTTCTTGATTTCTTTCTCAGTCTAAGTCATTTGTAGATACAAGGGCTAGTGTTTCTCTTTTCTTTTCCTTTCTTTTCTTTTCTTTTCCTTTTTTAGTTTCTTTTGTATCTGGCCACATTCCTGAAAGTGTTTGTTTATCAGCTGTAGGATTTTCCTAGTGAAATTTTTGGGGTTACTTATATATGCTATCATATCATCTGTAAATAAACATGCTTTTACTTGATCATGGTGAAACATGTTTTTTAAGTGTTCTAGGATTCAGTTTTTGAGTATTTTATTGAGTATTTTTGAATCTATGTTCATAAGGAAGTTTATTTTCCAATTTTCTCCCTGTGTTGAATCTTTGTGGGTTTTATATATCAATGTGACTGGAACAATGTTCCTTTTGTTTCTATTTTGTTGAAAAACTTGAGGAGTTTTGACATTAACTCTTCCTTGAAAGTCTGGTAGAGTTCTGCACTACATCTCTCTGGCTTTGAATGTTTTTAGTTAGGAATAGTGTTGGGGGAGTTATTTTGAGTTTTTTTAATGACTACTTTTATTTTACTATAGGTTATATGTCTAAATTGTGCATCTGTTCTTGATTTCACTTTGGTAAGTGGTATTTACCTAAGAATTTTTCCATTTCTTTTAGATTTTCCAAGTATGTGTAGAACAGACTTTTGAAGCAAGGCCTAAAGACTTTATTTCCTCAGTGTCTGTTGTTATGTCTCTCTTTTTATTTCTGATTTTGTTAATTTGGACTCCTTCTCTGTGATCTTTAGTTAGTTTGGCTAATGGTTTGTCTATGTTGTTGAATTTCTCAAAAGAATCAGCTCTTGGGTTTGTTGATTCTTTGAATTTTTCTCTTTCTGTTTTATTGATTTCATTAATCAGTTTGGATATTTCTTGTTGCCCACTCCTATTGGGTGTGCTTACTTATTTTTTCTTCTAGAGCTGTCAGTTGTACAGTTAAGTTGCTAGTGTGAAATCACACCATTTTTTAATGTAGGTAATTAATACTATGGACTTTCCTCTTGGCATTGCTTCAATTTTGTTCTATAAGATTGGGTATGGTGTGTATTAGTCTTCATTGAGTTTTAGAAAGTTTTTAATTTCTTATGTCTGCCTTGACTAAGTAGCCACTCAGTAGGGAGTTCTTCAGTTTCCATAAGGTTGCATACTTTCTGTTGTTTTTGTTTTTCTTAAATACAGCTTTTATTCATAGTGATCTGATAAGATACAAGGGCTTAATTCCCCCCCCCTTTCTTTCTTTCTTTTTTTTTTAATTTGTCGTGACGATTTTTGTTGTCAGTTTTGGAGAAAGTTCTATGAATTGCTGAAAAGATGCATTCTTTTGTGTTTGGGTGAATTGTTCTATCTTTTAGGTCCATTTGATTTATAATGTCTGTTAGCTCCAGTATTTTTAGTATTGTTTAGTCTTTGGCTGGATGACCTGTCCATTAGTGAGAGTAAGGTATTGAGGCAGTGTATAATTTAAACTATAGTAGTATTTTTTTTTACAAAGGTTAGAAATAATGTTAATTGAAAGATCATCATGGTAGATATTTTTTTATGAATATGAAGTGACCTTCTCTGAGCCCCTTTTTGATTAATTTTAGTTTGAAGTCCATCTTGTTAGATATTAGAATGACTAGAACAACTTGTTTTTTGGGTCTATTTGCTTGGAATATCTTTTTCCAACCCTTTATCCTGAGGTTGGTTTCTTGGATGCAGCTGAAGGTTGAATCCTGTTTTGATATCGATTCTGCTACTCTGTGTCTTTTTATTGGGAAATTGAGATCATTAATACTGAGAAATACCACTTGCCAGTGGTTGTTAATTCATATTTTTCTCTTCCTTTCTTCCTTCCTTTCTTTCATTCTTTCTTCTCCTTCTCACTTTTTTGTTGTTGGTGGTGGTGGTGATGGTGGTAATGGTAGGGATGGTGATGGTGGAATGTGTGTCTGTTTCTTTTGTTTTGTTTTTTTCTGGTTGAGATTATATATTTCCTGTGATTTCCTTGGTGTAGTTAATCTCCTTAGATTGGAGTTTTCCTCATAGTATCTTCTAAATAACCAGATTAGTATTTAGATATTGTTTAACTTTGATTTTATCATGAAATATCTTGATTTTTCCATCTATGGTGATTTAAAATTTTGCTAGGTACAGTTGTCTTGCTTGTGTACATCTATTTGTGTTCTCAGAGTGTGCTATAATCTGTGCAGGCCCTTCTGGCTTTTAAAGTTTGTATTGAGAAGCCAGCTGTATTTCTAATAGGTCTGCATTTGTATAACACTTGCTCTTTTTCTTTTGCACTTTTAATGTTCTTTATTCTATATATTTAGTATTATAATTATTATATAGTTATTGTTCATATTCTTTTTTATTTTCTAAAATTTCCTCAGTTTGTATGTTCTTTATTGCTTCTATCTATTGATGTACCTTGCTTCTATAGTTATTGTTCATATTTTTTTATTTTCTAATATTCCCTAAGTTTGTGTTTTATTTATTACTTTTTTTTAGGTATTGAACAGTTTTATTCATTTCCTTTAAGTGTTTGTTTTTCTTGGTTCTGTTGAATTCCTTTAAGAAATTTATTCATTTCCTCCAATTTTTGTTTGCCTTTTTCCTTGACTTCTTTAAGGACTTTATTCATTTCCTCTTTAAGATTTTCTATCATCTTCCTGAAAATTGTTTTAAGGTCCTTTTCTGTACTTCAGTTGTGTTGTAATATTCAGGACTTAACTGTAGTAGAATAACTGGGCTCTGGTAGTAATATATTACTGAGGCTGTTGTTGATTGTGTTCTTAAAGTATCTAGGCATTTGGGTTTAGGGTGATCATAGGTATAGGTGCTGATTTCTGGGATTGGCTTTGTTGAATGGATATGTTGTTCCTTGGTTTCTGTGTCCTCTCTGGTCTTCTGGCCTTTGTGTTTGTAGTTAACCAGAGGTCTCTGTTCAAGTTGGTGATGCAGACACAGATATGATGATGAGGAGGCATTAAGGATAGGGTGTAGGGCCACAGAGAGAGTGGGAGATGTCCAATGGTAGGCAGCCTACATGGACTTTTGGAAGCTGATGTCTCCTCTGGTCAAGCAAAAGGTCTCTGCCTAAGTTGGTGACTGAGACACAGCACAGAGGAGGGGAGGGGGAAACTACTGTACTATTGAAGGAGTCAGGAAATTCTGTGGGTTTGTCAGCCTGCTTGGAGTTCTTGATGTAGGATGACCCAGCCTTTTGGGGATATATGTCTTCACCCCTGGTGAGACTTATATATGCAACACAGACATATAGCCCTGTGTGGTTTAAGAAAGCATGTTAAGTAAGCCATGGAAAGTGAGACAGTAAGCCACATTCCTCCATGGCCTTTGCTTCAGCTTCTTCCTCCAGATTGCTGCTTGAATTCCTTTCCTGTCTTCGCTTCATGATGAACTGCATGCCACAAAGAGTAAATAAATCTTTTCTTCCACATATTTGTATATATACTAGTACAAGCAAGCATAGAGGAGAATGTACATATGTAAGTACTATATCATTTTGCCTAAAGGACTTACAGCGTACAGATTCTTTGTATCTGCATGGTGACTGTGGGTATCACTACTGTTGTGACCATGAATTTCTTCAGTAATAGACACCAGTGTGCTAAACGTTTTTTTAAAAATATCCTTGCAGTGTGTTTAATCTGTTTTGTGTTTTAAGTGATTTGCTTAAGGAAAGGTGAATTGGTATAGACTACACATTGAAGAAAAATAGGGAGTGGAGAAGAGGCCTGAGCAGAGTCACTAGGTAAAACCTGGGGACCTGAGTATGAGTTCTGTCACCCATGTAAAATTATGCTGATGTGGTTGCATCTGTGGTCCTGGTACTGGAAGCCGGAGGCACAAAGATCCCTAAAGATAACTAGCTAAATAGTAGAGCCAAATTAGTTAGGTCCTTTATCAAAAAATAAAGTGGATAACAATGGAGGAAAACACAAATATTGGCCTCTGGCCACCACTTGTGCTTGCAGAAAAATACATTTCACAGGCACATGCACACATGCATGACCCTGCATATATATCATATATATATATATATATATATATATATATATATACATACATACATATAACATACAATTATAAACTAAGGATTTTTTCCATATTTTGAATCCTTGACATCATTCCCAGTATGTGATTGAAGAGCTCTACAACAAGCAAACAAAAGTTATAAATGAGCTTACAGTACTGGTATAATTCCTTGAACAACTAGAACAATGGTCAGCTACACTTCTCAATGAAGGTACAGAGAGCAAATATTTAAGGCTTTGCTGGCCACAGGAACTCTACCACCACTACGTGTCCTGCATTTTTATA
The DNA here is from genome assembly GCF_008632895.1 of Mastomys coucha. Classification (NCBI taxonomy): domain Eukaryota; kingdom Metazoa; phylum Chordata; class Mammalia; order Rodentia; family Muridae; genus Mastomys; species Mastomys coucha. Next base: position 85,814,790 of record NC_045030.1, read on the forward strand.
GTGCTAAAATTCATCACTTAACAACTAGAAAGCAAAATTCATAGTTGAGTCTCAATAAATATAGTCACAAATTTTAGTTTTATAAAATATTCATCTGTTTTCTGTCCTTTTTTGAATTATTTACAATATAACAACCATTCTCAGCTCTAAAACTATAGAAACACTTGTAACAGTTGGTTTTGATCAAAGAACAGTAGTTCACCGCCCCCTTGCCTTAGACTACTGTTAAAATGGTCTGACAGCAAGTTTCCAGGCAGAATACAAAATTGCTTTAACTCTAAATTCTGGAGTGAGTTTTCATTTTCTCTTCCAAACAAATCAAAATCAAATATTCAATTCTCTTTATGAGCCATCCTTCAAGGTCTCTCTTTTCTGGCTGGTAGTAATCTCCATTCCCATCTGTTTGGTTCCCTTTCTTCATATTTTTGACATACCTCATGAAACATTAGCTTTCCTCATGGCAGTGCTAACCCCTCCTCATGTTCTCAAAAACCAATAAACACCCACTAAGCATCAACATTTCCAGGAGTCACTACTTTCTATCATATTATTCTGTGAGTCATCAGTAGGATTAAAACTCCCAGGGGCATCAATTTTCTCATTTGTTAGGCAGGATTCCTTTACTGGGTAATGCAATGTACATTTTATTTCATGGTATGAAAAACCATAGTTCAACAATTTACAACAGTATAGAATATTATACAGATGAAATATTAATATTAGTTATGTAGATGAAACAATTGGTTACAAAAATACTTTTCAATCTTGATGTTAAAAAATCAAAACAGCAACAACCCAATCAATTTTAGCAAGTTGGTTTCATTCTGATGAAAGGAGAGAGATCAGACTCATTTTTCAGTTTAGTAAGTTTTTCTTTTAACAAATTTTATGATTTGACTGTGTGTGTGTATATGTCTGTCTGTCTGTCTATGTCTGTGTGTGTCTGTGTTATGTGGTGTGTGTGATAGGTGTATGTGTATGTGTGTGGGATGTGTGGTGGGTGTGTGTCTATATGGGTGGTATGTGATGTCTGTGTCTGTGTGTGGTGTAAGTGTGTTTGTGTGTGGCATGTGTGTCTGTGTGTGGTAATATGTGTGGTGTGTGTATGTATGTGATGTGAATGGTGAGTTTGCATATATATATATGTGTGGTGTGTGTATGATATGTGTGTCTGTGGTGTGTGTGTGCATGTTTTTTGTGATATGTGTGGGGGTGGGGTGTATTCTGTATTATGTGATGAGGGTGTATGTCTGTGTTATGTGATAGGGGTGTATGTGGTGTGTGTGGTAGGATTGTGTGTATATGTGTGTGGTATGTGTGGTGGGTGTGCATCTATGTATGTCCTGTGTGTAGTGTGTGATGTGTGTCTGTGGTGTATGTGTGTATGTATGGTATGTGTGTGTCTGTGTGTGGTGTGTGCGTATGTATGTGTGATGTGTGTGTGGAAGTTAAAGAACAACTTCAGGTGTCAGTCCATGCTTTCTGTTTTGAGACTGAGTGTCTTATTGTTCACCCCTGCACACAAAGTAACACTCCTTGCTCCACAGGCTTAAGAGACCCTTCTTTTTGTATCACTCTTCTCACTGTAGGAATGGAAGAATTACAGATTTGTACTACCAGTTCGTACTTTAAATGGGTTCAAAATGTCTAAACCTTTTCCTCGTTCTTCTGCAGCAGATTAGTTACCTACTGAGCCACCTCCCCTGCCATAATCTTTTTTTAACAATATGAGTTCAAATGAAGAAGACATTCTTTTGGGTTTTTTGTTTGTTTGCTGATTTTAATTAAATTTCAAGTTTATATATACAATGACAATTTTAAGTAGATCTTTTAAAACTGAAGCTGCATAATCATCTAATGCACATTTCCCATTTGTTTTCAATTTATACTGTTTTATGTAACACTAAAATTATTTTTAACTTGTAGCATTTGAACAGCTATTTTTAAATGACATCACAAGGAACAACTGAATATTAGGTTGTAATAATTTATTAATCTTGTTTTAGGTAAAAACACAAAGACTATACTTTCATTTTATTTGAGTTTTGATCAAATACCTTAAGTTAAATAAATAAGTAAGCAAAAGTAATATTTTCTAAGGAACCTGATGATCATCTGTCTGCATTGTCTAGGCTGTAGTTGGGGGTCTCTTTATAAAAGCGAAGATTTCTCATGGAAAAATGGAGAGTGTGAGCATAGCTGGGCAAGAAGCAAGAGAAACATTGGGTTACACAGGGGTTTGTTTTTGTTTGTGTTTTTGTTTTTTGGAGGGGAAACTGGGAAAGGAGAAATTCGCATG
>NC_045030.1:85817137-85822206 GCF_008632895.1 Mastomys coucha
TACGGACTTTGTATTTGCCATATAAAATTACATCTTAACTTCTCTGTGAGTTTTATTGTCCCTGGAGTTTAAACAGTATGTGATCAAAATCATGCTGTGTAGTAAAGAGTACGTGGGTAGGTGCATAGTTAGGAAGGTGTAAATCCCTATAAAATGTATTTTAGAAGATAAATGAGAGCTATTCACGTTTGGGCAAATCAATTTCACCAATTCACTTAACTTTTCTAATGCCCCTGGGAGCAGTTATATGGCTTGTTACCTAACGTTAGGGTAGATTTGAATCAAGGTGAACAATCAGAAGCTATTTTCTATGTGCTATGTGTATTATTAAGAATGTTTAAGGCATGAAGTTAGTTGCTTAGACTGCAACCTAAGAAATTAATGAACTAGAATACTGCTCATGAGCACCAAGTTTGACTGAAAAGCCAATATGGGTTTAGCGTGGTAATAAGGGCACAGTACTCCTGGGGACTACAAAACTCTTCATTGTACATCAAATTTTACTGACTTTGAAATCTTGCTACAAGTGCTTATTTACCATATTTTGTATTGTGTATTTGAGGTCTTTGGCAACAATAACAAAATCAATGTCTAATAACTCAGTGATTGTACAATAAAACTAATACATACTATGATTTATTATAGAGAATTAAATGTTTTTGCCTAAACTGGAAGTTATATATCAAATATAAATCTATGAATATTATGAATAAAATGCACACATTTAAAAAATTAAATCCACTATGTTAAAAGTAGAATCCCAATAGCAATGTCACTAAGTGATGACTTTATGATTTTATACAAAATTCATCATTTTTTGAAAGCTCATTGACATATAATACAATATACTTTTCATTTCTGCAACCATTATTGTTTTACAAAACTTAACAATGAAATGGGAAATAAATGAACTCATGGTAAAGGATAGTTTACCATGAAAACTGTTGTAAAATACACTAGAAAACTGTACCTAGTAATGTATTTTTCCTATGTCTAGTTCTACATTTACTTTAATTTATTCTTTTGTTCTTCCATTTTGTTTTACTTTATTTTATAATATATTTATACATGTTTGAGTGTGAATGTAGATATATTTGTATTGAGGCCAGAGGTCAACATCAAGTATTGTTCTTTACTATTACAAAAATCAGAGCTTTGCCAGTTGTGCTAGGCTAGTCAGGCAGAACAGATTTACCTGGCCCTGCCTCTTCTCTGGAAGAGAAACTAAAGTCATCTAAGAGTAGGGAATCTCAATTATGAAAATGTTTCCATAATATTGTGCTGTAGGCAAGACTGTAAGGCATTTTCTTAGTTAGCAATTAATGTGGGAGGGCCCAATCTATTGTGCTTAGATGATCTTAGGCTCTATAAGAAAGCAGGCTGAGAAAGCCATAAGGAGCAAGCTAGTAAGCAGCATGCCTCCCTGGTCTCTGCATCAACTCCTGCCTCCAGGTTTTGCCCTGCTTGAATTCCTGTCCTGACTTTCTTCACAGATGAACAGTAATGTGGGTGGGTAAGCCAAATAAATGACTCCCTCCCTTCTTTGGTCATGGTGTTTCATTACAGCAATAATAACCCTGACTAAGACATGTAGCAAGCACTTTACTCACTGAGTTCTCTCCCCAGCCCCTGCTTCCAAGTAATGAGCTGCTGAATTATGTGAGGTTAAGTGAAGTCTTGAAATATTTCATATTATTTGTATTTTGGCACAAAATATAATAGATTGGATGAATTATTTCATTGACAGTACTAAATTTTGAAAGTTTTGTTTGGGATTGAGACACAGTACGCCTAAGATTATATCAAAATATATGTGAGGGCACAAAAAATAATATCAGTTCTGCTTTTGTATATTAGAATTTTGTTTATTATAACTGATAGGTAAAACAAAAAAATGTTTTCATTTATCAGACAGTATATGCTGCTATGATATATGCATATTCTGTGCTATAATTAAATCCAGCTAAACATTTCCACTTGTAAAATTTTTTATGTATCTATTTTTATGTCTTTGAAAATCTTTTCTTATAGTTCTCTGAAAAGTGCACTAAAGTATTCCTGTCTTCAATCACTTTTCATTACATTACAGCTCCTTATTCTTCTCTTACTGTGATACAATTGTCAACTAACCTCTCCCCATTCCTCTCCCCTCTCTAGCTTCAGGCAACTACTTCTTTACCCTAACTCTTATGACTTGTGTTTGTGTGCGTGTGGTGTTGTGTTTGTGTGTGTATATGTGAACAAGTCTGCATGCATTCAGTAATTTAGTACTATATATGATTTCCAGTCCTATGTGTATTTAACATATAGGTGATGTCCTGTAGTACTTGATTTTCTTTATCTGTCCTATGGAACATAGCACAATGACTTGTAGTCCCATAAACATTGCGAAATGTTAAGAATCTTCCTTTTTATTGCTAAACAATATCTCATTGTATATATGCATAATATATTCTTTACATATTCATCAGTTGATAGACACCTAAGTTGTTTTCATGTCTTATCTACTATGAATAGTCCCACAATGAACATGAGGATATAGACTTCCCGTGACATCATTTCACTTACTTTGGATATATATCCAGTAGCAAGACTGCAAGATCATGTTAGATGTTGTCATAGTCTTTTATGCAACCTCCCTAAAGGTTTTCCTAATGGGTACACTAATTTACATTCCCACTGGTATATCAATAGGTTTTCCTTTACCATACATCCTTTCCAGTATTAATAAGCTTGAGGCAGTCTCTCATGGTGATATCACTCTGCATTTACCTAAAGATTAGTGATATTAAGCATTTCTTTTAAATATACCTTTTGGTGCTTGTATGTTATTCTTTAAGACATATCTGTTCAGGTCCTTTCCTATGCATAGAAATTTTGACTGTAAATATAATTTGAAAACTTAGGGTAAAATTTATGTCTGATATATAGTTTTATTGACATATGTCAATAATATTTAATAAGATAATTCAATATTATTCATTAAATGACTACAACATTTTATTATGTGGATGTCACTTATTTTTCTGAGGGAATTTAATTTTCATTTTGCAGTAGTGTAAATGATAGAATTAATCATCTTTGTCATGTGATTCTATCTACAAGAGGGATTTTTGTACTGAAGGGAAAAAAATACTGTTAAAGATTGCAAATTATTTCATTTAATTTTTTAAATCAACATGTATAAAATTTGCACAAATCATAAGAAAAGCTTATAGAATTTTATGCATCCTGTGAAACTACTGTTCAAGCAACAATTAAAATAAGCCATAGCATTAAAAAGATAGCTTTCCATTTTATAAATCAGATAAAACTGGAAAAAAAATTATGTTAAGAATTATTCTCTCAAGCAACTTTCCAACTTCTACCTCTCTTCCCGCCACCACACTCCACAAGTGTAAGCAGTATTCTAACCCCAAAACACATAGAGATTAATTCTGCTTCTGAAATTAATATCAGGGGCATCATCTAGTATATATGACCTTGTGTTTTGCTCTCTAAGAATATTTTCTCACAATATTTGTGGAATTCTTTCAGTGGTGTTTAATATATCATAGTTTGTCTACTTGTTGTTTGTACAATGTTCTATTTTGTGAGTATACCACGGTATATGCATTATGCTCTCAATAAACACATTTTACTTACTATAGGATTAATGTAACTGTTATGGCAAGTGGAGTTTGCTGAAATTTGAATATACTTATAAGTAGAAAGAAAGGCTGTATCTGTCTCTCTCTCTCTTTCTCTCTCTCTCTCTATGTATGTATCTCTATCTCTGTGTGTGTGTTTGTGTGTGTGTATGTGTGTGTGTGTAAGACTGTCATTGTTGGAATTACTGAAGGAAACTTTCAATGTGATTGTCTAATTCAACTTCACAATATATGAGAATTCTAATTCTGGAGCTGGGGAGATACCTCAATCAGTAAAGTGAGGATCTGAGTTCAGTCCTCATAGCATTAGTAAAATAGGTCAAGTGTAGTAGTGCAGGCTTGTCATCCTAACATTTGGTATATTGTCATCATCCCAGGTAGAAAGCAAATGACAGCACCAAAGACCAGCATAGTTAACCTATGAGTTTTATTGAAGTTACTTAGAGAAAAATGGGTGAGTGGCTACTTAGAGGAGCAGAATTGACTCAAAGACAGTTCCTTTACTAAAGCCCAACAGCATGCATGGGTCACAAGATCTCAAAACTGCACATTATACAATTGTAGATACCTCAAGAGGTTGAAGAGTCTCCTTTCCGGGTGGATCAGATGGTCTGTGCCTCTCCGGGTCACATCAATGGGTCTCTGACTTTTTCTGGCTACTTGGCTGCTTTCTGCTTCTGCCAACCTGCTCAGCTGGTCAATGATTCTTCCAGACTGTTTGGCTGGCCTGAGAGTCTTCTTTGTAGCTTGGCTCGTCTAAGAGTATCTCTCAGCAGGCTTTACTATTTATATATTCTTAGTGAATGTGATCAGTTTCAGGGATTTCCAGAAGCTATTTTGAGTTGTTTAATCCCAGTTTTAAACAGTTTCCAGGTGGGATGGTGTGCTCTTCAACTCCTCTTTGGATAGCCTCTTTTTGGATATTTTTATAAACATTCCATCCTATCAATATTGTGGTTTCACATACTTTTTTGCATCATATGTCTGAAAAAGTTCCTCTACAGAAACAGAAGGTTTTAGATTTTTTTCCTCATTCTAAAATGCTATACAACCAAGGTAGACACAAGCCCATCTCTGGACTATTCTGATCACCCTACTAGGTGAAATTCAGGCCACTGAAACACCATAACTTGGAAAAGGAAAAGAGCTAATATAAGTCTCTCTCTCTCTCTCTCTCTCTCTCTCTCTCTCTCTCTCTCTCTCTCTCTCTCTCTCTCCTCTCTCTCTCTTCTCTCTGTCTTGCTCTCTTGCTCTCCAGAGAAAAGAGAGAGAGAGAGAGAGAAATCTACTTGTTCTATGTCAAGAGTCTGTATATCTTTAAGCTTTAGCCCCATTTACCTATAACACATTGGGTTTTTAGTTGTACTTTTCTGATAATTAGTACCATTCTACATAAAATGAACTTTGTAAAGTTCTAAT
>NC_045030.1:85823942-85832626 GCF_008632895.1 Mastomys coucha
GCCTCCCAAGTGCTGGGATTAAAAGCGTGCGCCACCACTGCCGGCTATTTTTTTGTTTTTAATCAGAGTTTTCAGTAGATCCAGTTTCCCCATTTCTTTCACTAGATAATCTTTCCATAGAGTAAACTAGGATCTTTTGTTTGTCCAGTAGATACTACAGGTGTTTCCATCTAAGTTTTGCTTACTAGCTTTGGTTTCTAGATGACAACTATGTTCCATTTTCTACACTACTTCTTCTAGTTCTGATATATCTTTTTATAGACAAAATTTTAGCTTTTCTTGATATTTTGTGTAAAGTACAAGGTTTGTATATAAAACATTTATTTCTGAAAGAGATGCTTCTGTTTTCCTTAATATTAAAACTTACAAACCTTTTGCGATATCAATCAGGAAAAAATGAGAACAAGAAAATGAATCTTGTCTGAAATTAGTCAAGAATTGGGTAGACATTCACTTATGACATAGGATAACTGAGTGTATTTGTTTCCATTCACCACAGGGAACATGCATGAGAAGTATAGGTTTAGATTATATAATAATGTGAGTCTAATATGTTAAATATTAGATATAAAAATTAATTATTTAAAAACAGAGAAAGACTGCCACAAAATATACTGTTATTTGCTACAAATGTGTAGGGAGTGTAAGACCAGATCCTCTGTGATCCTTGATTGGTGGCCCATGTTCTGTGAGCCCTCATGGTCCATGGTTAGTTGACTCTGTGCATCTTCTTGGAGTACAGAAGTTCTTTTATGTGTTAGGCACATAAATTGACCCCTTTTCTGAGATGTGAGTCCCCAATACTTTTTCACAGCTTATCATTTCTCCTTTGACTTTGCCTATGACTTTCTTGGTCATGTAGAAAATTCTGATGATATGCTTTATCATGCTTATCTATTAATTGAGGGTTTATAACTTTATATATAATGATTTATAATTTTTATAGCTTTATATATATACTTATAATTTTATGACAATCATTATGCATTTATATATAATTAACTTCTCTAGACATATTTTCAGGAAAAAATAAATTAACAAACTAAGATGAAACTTGGAAATTTCTGTTAGTTCGGCAGGTATTTGCTGAAGGTCTATAAAGTATAGGAACATATCTCTTCCAGAAATAAAAATTTAGAAAGGGACGTCATGTGCATAATTTATTAAATACTCAGAAGTAAACATTATGATGGTAGAAAGGAAAGGTCTAGAAGGACATACTTAATACCACATAATTAGACTGAAATCTTACTCTTGGCAAAACTTCCATGCCATTACTTTAAATTAAGTCAAATCATCTTCATTGTACTATTTCTGTCAGAACTTATTCTACCTTTATAGTCATGGAGGAATGTGGTATAAAGATGAGAACAAAATCAATAAGGTTAATTCAATATTATATGAATTTTAGTGTTTATGTATGGCAGAGAAAGGGAGGGACAATGCAAAGAGGGATTTGTGAGCATGGACTGGGAAGAGAGGAGGGAGGGGGCTATGATCGGGTTGTAAAGTGAATTCAAAAATTAATTAATTAAAAAAATTCTGAAAATAATTAAGTAATAAGCAAAGAAACCAAAAGAAAACTGGCCAAAAAAATATATTTCTTGAAAAAACAAACAAACAAACATTTTACATATGGTACTTAAATAAAATGTAAAATAATTTGTGATCAGATAAAAAGAATTCCGTAGTTCTCTTTTAGAGAGATTAGGGAAATACAATGGAGATTATCTCCAGCTACTTCAGCATCTGCAGTCTCTAGGATGCTGCTAGTTGAAGCTTTAAAACACTTGGAACATGTCTTGTGAGTAGCAAACCATCCAATAAAAATAAAACATTTAGTGTAAATGACAGAAAAATATGCAAAAGGTATTAATCAATAATTATTAATCAACAAGTACAAATTTACTATGGTAAAATCTCTTTCCTCCACATATACATATGTACACAGGAATTCACAAAATGTTCAGAACTATAGGCTTGAACCTACGAACACAGACCTAACTTGTTTAAAACGAATATTATGTGGCTCTTTAACAAGCTATAAGTCAGGCAAAGCATTGCCACTTAAGCCTCAACTGAAAGCTCCTGTCTCCTTACCCACAGAAGGAAAACCTGCCAAGGGTGAAGGTCAAGATGTGGAGAACACTTTCCACAAAACCTGCTGCTTCCATTTCTATCACTCTTTGCTTCTTACTCCTTTAATTCTTTGTTAAAAATCTAAAATACCAAAATATAAGACCACTGTTATGTGGAGACACCAAAATCTCTGTCAAAGGAAAAAGAAAAATTGGTCATACAATGACAGTTACATAAACTGTGATATTTTGATCATCACAGATTCTGAATTATTAAATTTTACTTATTTTTCTCTTTTTAATTTGTTATTTGATCAAGACACACTATGAAGTTATCCATTAATCTTGTATGAGATTTAGACCAAATAGATCTGTGGTCTTTGTTACAACTCACTGCTCCATCAAGCCAGGTTCAGTTGAACAAAACAATATCTTCTATTGATATTACCATGGATTGGGCCAGATCCCAAGAAAGACCTTCTCCCTCTTAATATGGAGCCTAAGTTCAATCTTGGTAGTGCCTGTTTCAGAGTAGGATGTTAATTCTTTGCTCAAGTAGTCATATACCTTTATGACAGTATATATAAAAAAATTAACATTCTGTTTCTACACATTTAATTTGCATGTAATATGACCTTGTATAGCATTTCTCCCCACCACACAATAGTTTATTGTTTAATGTGTCTGTGTTCTACATCACATCTCTTGAGGTTCAACTACAAGATTATAATAGTGTTCATTGGTGAGTCCTTTAAAATGTATAGAGTTCTAAAGCAAGTGGCATTGCTTAGTCTACTAACATACTTATCTATTACAATAGACACTATAACAACAATGTACTTACCTATGTTCTTTCCTTAATATGTTCTACGTTACTCATAGTATAATAATATTTTCTCAATAATCACGATATAGTTATTGATTTACACTGTAATACCACATTTGTACTACAAGAGGAGTGTCAAAATATTACAAAGTGTTACCAATACAAACTGACACCATTTATATTAGTTTTAATTTTTGATATTTTTATTAGATATTTTCTTTATTTACATTTCAAATGTTCTCCCCTTTCCTGTTTTCTCCTCTGAAAACCCCCTATTCCCTCTTCCCTCCCCCTGCTCACCAACCCACCCTCTCCTGCTTCCTGGTCCTGGCATTCCCCTACACTGGGGCATAGAACCCTCCCAGGACCAAGGGCTTCTCCTCCCATTGATGATTGACTAGGCCATCCTCTGCTACATATGAGGCTGGAGCCATCATGTGTACTCTTTGGTTGGTGGTTTAGTCCCTGGGAGCTCGGAAAGTACTAGGTAGTTCATATTGTTGTTCCTCTAATTTTTGATATTCTGGAGAAAACAGCTTCACTATTGTTAATCCTGGCTTTCGGTTTGCTCAAGAGTTTGAACAACTGTTGCTAATATTTAGCCATTGTATTTTCTTGCACTGTCATACAGAGAATTGTTCTAAGCATTTTTTAAGGATTACTTTATTTAGTTCTTAGGTTAACAGTGTATCTGCACTGTCTCCAGACTATGAAAGAGGCACTGGAAGTTAGGGAAAACTGGGCTAAGCTTTATGCAAAAGCACAAACCAGGCTTTAAATCTAAGTAACTTATATTAACTCCAACAATATTTGACCCTATAGCATATCATTTCCAAAGGTATTTGGCATTTGTCAAGTCCAATGTTTTTTATGTTTAAAACTTAGATGCTAACAGGAGTGATATGAAATGGTCATGATAGATTAAAGGGAGTGATAAATTTGAGATTTCCAACCGTGGTACTTAGTATATACTAAGACCTTCATTAAAAAAACAAAAGCAAAAACAAAAACAAAAACAAAAAAACAGTAGCCATTGTGTTAATGTCCTCTCAACAAAACTTCTTGTTCCTCAATGTCCTCAATGTCTGCTTTACTTATTTACACTATGCCTCACAAACTATAGAAAACAAAAATGCTTATAATTTTACTAATTTCCTTGTAAATAAATTATTTCTTTGCATAATTTTCATTAAATACAAACTAAAGGCAAATATAGTAGAAAAATTATTGCTATACCAACAAAAATATGCTTTACTTTGGTTTAATTTCATTGTATTCTGTTAGTATAAATCACACTTACTTGGGGGAAGACTTACTTAAATACATAGTACTAACCCTCAATAATTTGGTGCATGCCTTTGTAATAATGCAAAGGCTCTGTATCTGGCATACACACTTAGTAAATGAGAATTTATATTAGGAATGTACCCTGTGACATCAATTAATTGGAGTATGCATCTGAGTAGGTATGGGTAAGTTATTTTTTATGTGTATTTTTTTGGTACAGGGTCTCATTGTGTAGCTCTGGCTACCCTTGAACTTAGCCTGTATACCAGGTTAGCCTCCTATACATGGCAGTTTACCTGCATCTATCGCACATATTCTGGCATCACAAATGTGAGGCAACACACCTAGCTTTGGCATATATTGTACATTTATAAAAAGTGACTAATATCTATACTGTATACAACATTTTGAGTATTATCCAATGATTCCTAATATGTTAATTATATTTGAACATGGCATATATCTAACATGTAAGGTAATATTGAACAAACAGACCAGCGAATTGCTATAATATATTTACTAAGACTCTTGCCATTTTTCATATATGCCCTGAGAATTATTTACCTTTTTCACTTTCAGGTCTCCAGAGCCTTACCTGAAAAACAAAGAGAGCTTGAGGTTCACATTAAAGATTTTAGACAGCTTGAAGAGCAGCTAGATCACCTGCTCCTGTGGCTCTCTCCTATTAGAAACCAGTTGGAAATTTATAACCAACCAAGTCAACCAGGACCATTTGACCTGAAGGTGGGTACCACTCGCTTATATTTTCATTTCTGGCAGGATGACTCAATGACTTAATTGAGTTTCTTGTTGATTGCTTTGAATCTCATCACTCCTTAAAACAGGACAAGGAAAACATTATTCACTTCATCACAATAAATGCAGCAATCTCTGAAATGGAGTTTAGAGAATAGAAGTTGAGGCAGGGAGCATGTCTCAATTCCAAATGGAAAGTAGGAGATATTTGCCCAGGAGCAGACTTAGTGGAAGCAACTGGAGTAAGAGAAGATTCTGGATAAATGAATACGGATCTTCCTGAAAACAAGCCAGAATTAACAGAAAGCACCTGGATACAAAAGAATGAAGAATTTAATTTGGAGTTGATCCTTGGTAAACTAATTTAGTAGGGTTTTGTTTTGTTTTATATCAGAAAGTATAAAGATAGGACTAGGGAAGTCTCAGAGGACTTAAATTTTTGTTAAGTAGAGAATTGTTTTAACATTACCATTGGTGTGATTGTAATGATTATTTCACTAGCATTTTCTGCTTCTCTCAGAATTTACTAGACATCTTTATTAAAATGGTCACTATAACATTCACATCATGTTAGTACAGTCCATTTTCCATTTCTGCTCTAACTGCACTTAATATGGATATATTTGTTGGATGTCTTATATACAACTAATATTATCTAAAGTTCTCATCTTAGACAGTTGAAAAAGTTGTGCTTTAAAGATGGAATAAAAATAACAGAGTGGTGGAAAGGTTTGTTCCAGCTAAATTGAGTTATTTGCAAAGTGCAATGTTTTCCTTTTACCTTACTTCCCTGATGGTTTTATTGACCACTCTGTTAGTTGTGCACTGAGAACACATGGTACTTTGTAAGTCACAGGTAAACATCATTTTCCTAGTACAAAACTCAGCCTGCTCAGTCACTGACAAGGCCAACAATTCAGCCTGACACTCAAAACTCACGAGTAACAATGACCTTTACCCAGTAACAAATTCAGTTAACTTTAAAACATTTATAAAGATAAGTAACAACACAGCCTGTACACCAATAATTTTTTGAAGATTCTAACACTAAGGCATGGCTTCTGATGCCTGAGTCATAGTACCCTGAGTCATGCGTGGTCACAAGAGATGACTGGACAAAGGACATCTTCAATTCAGAGAAACCACTCCTAGGATTTTGTTCTTCAGTTAGCTAGTACACAGCATCCTCAGACATAGTTGACACTCTTGTCATTACCAGTGATGCATATGATCAATTCTGGTTACTTCATTACTGAATAAACCACCTCACTAAGAAAGTACAGATACTTGAGCCAAATGCACCAAAAATTGAGCCAGATCCCCCATTATGCTGGCTCTAGTATTTTCTTTAATTTGTTGATTTCATATGACAAATCAGAAAGGGCACAAATTCTTCCCTCTCAACTAGGAACCATGTTTTGTTTTGTAACTTTTGTATCACATAGGTAAAAGTCTGTTCATCAATATGTGTCTTTTCAAAAAGAATAGTAGATACTCAACAAGAGCTCTCTTTGCCCATGTAATATATGTACAAAAAGGAAAACATTCTCATGACACAAATAGATGGTGCTGAGTTGACCAAAGTAAATTTAGTCTGGTCTCTCTCATGACTTCCTGTCCCCAGTTTGGTCTCAAATACTGAAAAGTCACATCACTTGTTTATCAACAGCACACAGGTTTCTGACAAATAGGTCTTACAGTCTGCAGCAAAGGCACTCTATCCTGTGTTAATGAACTTCATTATCAAAGCCACATGTCACTTCTCTCACTGCTGAGCAGTGTTTTGATGGCATGCTATTTACTTCCTACAGCTTAGTTTAAATCACAGAGGGAAGAAACAACTGCTTCTTGCTGTGCAGAAAACTCTTTGGTATATTCCTTACACATTGTGAGTTTTGTGGGGTTTTGTTGTTTTATTTTGGTTTGTTCATCTTTGGAGTGTAGATAGAAAAAAAAATTCCTTAAGGTGTTTTCTTCTGCTTTGTCTGTATTCCGACACAAGAGGACATATGACCATGTGTCGGCTAACTGGAGAGCTTCTCCAGTAATCCTCAAATCCTTGGCTTTAAATCAAGAAATAGTTACCAGTGGTAGTAATAACTAATTCATTATCCCTCTTTGTCTAGCTTCTGTCTCTACTCTCTAGTAAATGATTTATTAGTATTACACCTTTTTATCTTTTTGCTTTAATTATGGATTCCAGTCTTTAGGCTTGTTGTATGTTCCTCTGCTTAAAGAAATCAAATGTGTACTTTCAAATTTAAAAATAATAAAATGGGTTATTCTTTGCTGGACTTTACCCAAAATGAAAAAATAAAATAAAATGAAGCTTTTAAATGATTTGGAGAACATGCCAACTTTTTAACACAGGCAATTAAACTACCTTTTAAAAATCTCAGTTATAAGTCATTGCAAAGAAAGTAGATACGAAGGAAGCTAGCTACATCCTGGCTCCATTCCTTTCATTTAATGAACCTTTCTTTTTCTATGTATGGTGGTCATGATAATCTCAGGAGCAAAGAGTCTGGCACCCTGCCATTCAGGTCATTAATTTTCTGTGGTCAACTCTGAGCACCTGTTAGATAAAAAAAGAATAAAAGAATATGTAATGTCCTACATGAGCTTCATTCAGCATTGCCTGCCTTGCATTTTATTCTTACTGATGAAATTCAGCAAGGTATGCAATGCAACCCAACTTAAAAAAAATAAATAAATAAAAAGAAGAGAAAAGCCTTAAGGTTTCTGTTCTAATACATTGTTTATGCTGGAGTGAAAATTGACTGCACATCACTTGGTTTGTGCAATTTACTCCCAAAGTATTTCTATTCAGGAAATCCTGCAAATAGCAATATTCATCTTGAAAATCACCTCACAGAACACTTAGCAGGCTGAGAAACCTAATCAATGAGATCTGTGATGGAGAGGGTGAAAATGAGGCATCATCACAGCCCTTTCCCATCAGTCAGCCCACTAAAAGACAAGCCTTTGAATTTTGATTTTCAAATATACTCTCAATTTAGACATAAACTATGTTGATTTCAAATTTCACAAATGATAATTGAATGCTAAGATCCAGGGACCAGTTTAGAATTTCTATAAAGGGTTTTATTCTTTTAATCTTTAATGAAAGCTCTCAATAATGAGCTAGAGGTAGACTGTTTATTCAACATATAATAGTCTAACTACTGCTTTCTAAACTTTTTATTTAAATAGCAGGTAGATTAAATACATAATTCACTCAGTTAAAGCTTAGTAAATGGTCTATTTCCATATTGATGATAGAGGTGGTGTTTCCTTGCTCAAGAATAGATTTTTTTCTGTGGTCTATAAATAAACCCAACATGCAGGCTCTTTCTTAACATGTTAGAAATAAAATTGTCTATAATGTCAAATTCACAGAATCCTAATAGCTGACAACTACAGTAACTAAATAACTGATGCATGCATTCACATAGCAGTGAGTATTGTCTGGGAAAAATAATAGTGAACAATTTAACAGAAAAGAGAGACTTTATTTCAGCACTTGTGCAACAGTAATAAAAAGAACACAATTCTCTTCAAACAAGACAAGAGGGGTTTGAGATGTGGCTCAGTTGGTTTGTCCTGCATACATGAAGCACTGCATAAACCAGGCAAATGCTAGTAATTCCAGATTCCAGAAGGTAGACAACAAAGATACTGGATTTCAAGACCATTATCAACTATATAGTCAGTTTGAGGCCAGCCTGAGTGACCTG
>NC_045030.1:85832636-85832919 GCF_008632895.1 Mastomys coucha
AAAAAAAAAAAACAAACAAACATACCTAAACCAAACATCACAAAATAAGCAAACAAAATATGGGGCCTTCCAAGTGCAAGATAAGTTAGTAGAAAAATACCTGAGGGTTTCTACAGGTGACAGCTGAAAGTATTTAGGCCATCTATGGTTCCCACTTGTGTAATCTGAAGTCAATCCCTATCTTCCCACAAACTTGAATATAAGGGCACATAATTTCCCTTCAAATGGTGAGAGTCAAGAGGGTCTGTATTTGGTTCTTAAAAGGGGGAACCAAATACCCACG
>NC_045030.1:85832929-85834380 GCF_008632895.1 Mastomys coucha
GTCCTTAGAGCAGATATTCCAGAGTCAGAACAAGGAATATTGTATTTTTAAGAGGCGGGAAAGGGATGCATAATAGAAGGGCATTTGGATGAAATGTTCTTCAAAAATGAGAAGTGAGATTTATGGTAAGGAAGAAACTGAGGCTACAGCAGTATGTCAGTCTCTTTTTTTGTTTTTCTATGGAAGCCTAGGTTCCCTTGGGCAACTTCATAAAGTTGGTTTATGAAACTGAAGATATACCAAAAAAGGAGATGCAAAAGTCCTGCTGTCCACCATGAATACACGTAGTATTTTGTAGTAGTAAGGATTGAACCTAGCACAACATGCATGCTAGGGCAGCTCTCTATCACTGAGCTGTATTTCTAAGCCTCACTTAATATTTAGTTAGTATCATAATAGAGCTTAACTAAGTTGCTCAGGTACACCTTGAATATGTCAGGCTTCTGAGCAGCTGGAATTACATACCTGTGCCACCAGGCTTAGCAATATACATACATATATATATATATATATATATATATATTAATTTGTAAAGAACAGATCATAATACAAGAATATTTTGTAATTCTAAAAAACAGTTTTCACCTAATTTCTCACTAGGATTTTGTTTGAGCTAAAATGAACAATTAAGGAGCTTACAAATAAATCCAAAGGAAACATTGACTATGTAACATAAGATTCCTATTCTATGCACCTAAGTCTACTGAGATTGGTACCATATATTCCTTCTTCCTTCTGGAAGGACCAGTTGTTTTGCTTTGAGACAAAATTATTTTTCCTTCACAAAATATCCCCTGTAGGTGGCATATATGATGTAAGTTTATTCCTATTGTCCTTTTCATTTTTAGCAGTTTTAGTTATGCATGCTTTATTTGTAATTTTTAACAGTTGGTGACTAATTTTCTGAGACAATTAAGTACCAGTTTAGCAGGAAACTATCACACACCAGCATGTTCAAACACTGTCATATTGACTTTTCCTGAGAAAAGCAAGTGAAAGTGCATTAAGCCCAGATACACATGAAAGACAATCCATAACCTAACATTGAGGGTTTATTGGGCTAGATTATAGAGTACAAATGAGGACTTGCATATAGGGACATTGATGACACCAAAACAGGTGTGTTCATCTAGGAAAAGTATAGAGTTACACCTAGTGATGGATGGAAGCATCCTGGAAGCTGCATTGTGGAGTCATGCATTCAATTATCCTTCCATGTTTTAATACAGCCTGTCTTCCAGAATATTTTTTGGTGAAGAAGGTTATAACCATTACAAAACATTTGCTCAACACCATATCATTCTGTTCTAGCAGCAATGACTAATGTAGGTAAACTCCAAGGACAAGTCTCATTATAACATAGAGAATGAGAGACAGAAAATAAGAGGAAGAACAAAAGCACAGAGTAAGAAATTTCATGAATACAGGTGATATTACTTCTTTGCTGTGAC
>NC_045030.1:85834464-85842888 GCF_008632895.1 Mastomys coucha
TGAAGAAACCAGGCTCAGATCCAGAGCTGGCAGAACCCTGCTAAGAAAAGTCAACTCATGGACAGGTCTCATCAGTGTGGGAAAGGGAAAAACAAACCCAAAACAAAAGAAGTACAACTACACCTCCTGCATCCCAGATTTCTTGCAAACTTATAAGACACCATACAAAGATAAACCATTTATCATCCAATCCTTGCAGTACTTGGCTGAGATATAGTCAATGTCCCAATCTACCTGGAAACATAATATATACTAATACCCACCCCTGTTGAACAAAGTTATGAAAGTTAGATGTTCCCTTTGTCCCCTGGAGACTCCATAGCATATAATTTCAATCTAACTCAGCAAGAGCCTGAAGTTTCTGTCAAATATGTACGTGAAAATAAGGATCCTGATCTTCCACCTCAACTCCCATATTTGTGACCAACAAGCAGGAATTTATTGCCAGAAAACAAAGCCACCAAAAGACAATAGCAGAGAGCCAGAAGAGTATGTTCATCCTCCAGCTCAACTAGTCCATTTAAATCAACGAACCTCTCAAGACTGTAAACTGGTATTTCTTTAGAGAAGAATTCTTAGAACAGATCTTGCAAATATATTTTGTATCAGCACTTGGTTGGCCAAGAGAAATCTATATTATGTTTTGTGTCTTGTAAGAATTTCAGTGTTCCCTGTTAATCCCAAGAAGAGAACTCCATAAAATCTCTCTTACATTCAAAGTAATTTCTAAAACTTGTTTAGAAAATAGAATACCTCTCTGTAGACTTAGATTTTTAAAAACCTACTCTTAATAAGGCTTTTCAAATGCTTTGATTCCCCTTCTAGCCCACCATCCAAAGATAGGTAAGAAAAGGTGGTAAATAAGACAAGAGGATGTGGACCTATTTAGAAGTAGTTTTCAGGTGATTTTGATCTCCATTTTCAGGATGCCAGTAGTCCAGTTTAGTACTGTCACAATATAAAACACAAATCATCAGTGGAGGCATGATCCAGTGGAAACTGCCAGACCTCCACTTAATTGGCACAGTCAACTGGATGGAACAGAATCAGCCAGAACTCCAAGAGAAGTTCTCTACAGTGCCTCCCTCAGTGAAGTGATGATTAGCGAAGACACAAGACCAACAAAGTGTTGCACAGCTAGCCATGCAACACATGATCATTGTCCATTGAGTCCTACTTACACTGTCTCCAAACATCTCCTGTTCCTCCATGGGTCTTGCCTCAGCAAAACACCATGTTGTCCTGTATCACATGACACTATCAAAAGCTTGTTTCCCCCTACACACACTATGTATTTCAACCCCTTGGATTTTAAAATTGATGTTTAAAAGGTGTTTTCTATGTCTATTGTGTTTTCTATGTATGTTGTGCTTCTTTTTTCAACTTGACCCAAGCTAAATTTATATGGGAAGAAGGAACTTCAATATAGAAAATGCCTTGATCAGATTAGTAAGTAGGCAAGTCTATAGGGCATTTTATTTATTAGTGACTGATGTGAGAAGGTCAAGCCCACTGCCAGCTACACTACTTCATGCCAGAAGTTTCTGGGATGCATAAGAATAGTGGATGAAAGTGAGCCTGAGAAGAATCAAGTAGGTAGTATTCTTCAGTAGTTCTGATTTAGTTGCTGCCTCCAGATTTCCTCCTCAAGCTACTGCCCTGGGTTCCTTTGATAATGAACTGTGCATAACTTTTAAACCAAATAAATGCTTTCCTCCATGAAGTTAGTTTTCGTGGGTGTATATCAAAGAACAGACACATTGTCAGTGTATATCTGTTTGTATGTATGTGCATATCTCTCTGTCTCTGTCTCTGTCTCTTTCTCTCTCTCTCTTCCCCTACCACCCCTTGTGTGTGTGGGGGGGGTATGTATATATGTGTGTGTGTGTTTATAGAAGAATCTAAGAGGGAGCAGAAGGGGAGAGTGTAGTAGTTGCTAGATAAAGAAGGGCAGAAATGGTATAAATACAGCATCCTCTTGTATGAAATTCTCAAAAAATAAAAAAATTAAAAATAAATTAAAATAAAATGTATTGGTTTACTCCTCTGATTATATCCAGTGTAAGGCAAATACCATAATAATATATTATCTACCATCATCCACTTAAAAATTAATGAATAAACTTATCTTTTATAAATAGAAATTTTACATTTTGCTGCTTCTTCTTTAAATCACACTTTTATTTCACTTACCTCAAAAAAATATATCCTAATACAGTATATATTTATGCTATAATATCTTTTATTAACCATTCTGTCATAGTTTTGTATGACAAATATATCTACATGAACTTCAATTTTTAGAAACAATTTCTTGTGACAGGAAAGTTCTCTCATAGTATTTTACATCCATTACATTGATTTGTATTTGCAATTACCATTAACATCCATGGCTAGTAATAACTAGACATGCTAAGTTTCTGACTAATAAATATCAAACATAGGAGAGGTTTTATCAGAAACAAGTTTATTAATGAAATGAGGAAATATTTGGTAGCTTGATGATTGTTGATTCAAAATGGGTTTCAATTACCAGTGTTTAGAGTTATACTTTTATTTTTGAATGAATATATCTCAGAAGCAATGACCATAGGTATATTCCAAAGAGTTGTTCTTGAGAATGGGGAGACCTCTTACAGGCCAAATGGTGGGGGGAGAAATTAAAATGGCAAACAAATTTAGCATGGTAACAGAGCCAGTCAAAACTCTTAAAGGGGCTAAGAATCTGGAAAGTGGATCCACTTATAACATTCCTGGCCTCATATCACTAAGATAGTCTTCACATAACTCCAGGGAAAAACACCACTCTGAATATTGTTTTCTAGGTTGACATTCCTGTTTGGGGAGGAAAAGGGGACAACTTGATCCATGGTTTGACACTCGCTGCACTGCTAAAGCATCATCAATTTCATCATACTACAGTCACTGAACTCACTGTGCTCATTCCTGAAATACATGAATTGCCATTGTGCCTTACATGGGATAGTTTATCATATAGAATGTTCTCCATTATTGATGTGACATTTCTCCCATATTGTCTTGTTATTAATTTAGTGAAATTAGATGTAAAAGTGTTTTTCAACCCTATCCTCAAATTAAGATCTGTGTGTGCCATTTCATCATATATTTTGTTATTGTTTCTGGTTTGGTTTTTAGACAGTCACATTATGTCACCTTTGTTAGCCTGGAACTCACTATGTAGACCAAAATGGCCTCAGTCTCACAGAGATCCCTTTGCCTATGCTGCTATTAAAGAAGTGAGGCACCCAACCCCATTGATTCATTCTTTGTTAAGGGCAATATCAAGAAATAATCTGTCTCCGTGTGCCTAATTTTGTGTTCATTTATAGAATGTACAGTTGTCTTTTTGGAAAAAAGTTCTCCTATACATGGCCTTTTCTAACTCAATTCCAATTTTTCTGTCTCCTACTACAATAAATTTGTCAATCTACTTGATAATATGCATAAAGAGAGGGAAGATTTGAGTCTTTGATTTTCTGTTATAATGTAATAGACTCCATTAAATATTAATATAATCAGAGTATATTAATCAATTATAATTAAAGTACATGTTAATAATTAAATGTACTTAGAGTATCTTAGAGTTATCTTTTTAAATTCAGATTGTATAATATAATTGTATATACCTCTTCTATAATTTTATCTATGTCAGTACAAACATCTCCAATAGACTAAATCCCAAAGACAATGAGCACTACAGCACATACCAGAAGACCACCTTCTACTTCAACATAAACTTGAATTGGATAAAATCTTCAACTAGATATAAATTTATTATTTCTTCATTTCCTATATACTTGCTATATTTTATATTGTCAACAAGAATATATTCCAATATTTTATATATATTATTTAAACATATATGAAATTTGGTCACACCAATCCCCAGTGAACCCATCTAAGTATACTAATGGAATTTCTATTCAGTTAACAAGCCATATGCTAACTGATTATGCTGTCATATGTTAAGGAGCTTCTCACTCTCAAGTTGCTTGAGTAGGTATAATGTATAAATAGACTCCAAGTATGAAGTATAACACATGTGCCATGTTGTATAGTGGGTGTTCTAAAAGGATGCTGTAGTAGCCTCAGAGACTGAACTCTGACCTAATAAAGACATAGTGACTATTCAAGGAACTTCCATCAGTAGCAGGAAGATGTTTTGTATGGTCCCTGTACCTTTGTTACATTTCATCACCATTCTTTATTCAAGAAGGGTGGTTCTAACTCACTATCTTTTTAAATTATATTCTTCTTTGAGTGAAGATGTTTTTTCAAGTCCTCAGATCATTTTGTCTTCCCTTTGTATGCACTCTTAACTGGTTACTTCCTGGGTTTCTCCATTGGCTACCCATCTATTAAAAAAAAAAAAAACTGAAACAAATGCACTTTATGACTTAATGTAGAACCATGGTCCTCCACAGTAAATGGTTTAAGTGACAAATTGATTCTAGCTTTAAGATTGAAATCTGACACCATCAAGACAAATTTTAAAGTGAAGTACAAATCATCCTTGTCCTTCATAACAAATAATCTTGGAAAGATGTTCAATTTGATGAAAAATTTCAGCCCAATTACAGTTTTAAATGTTGGTTTCCTTTTTTAAACCTATTTTACAATATGTGATGATGACAACAAGGTTGTTTGCCTATTGCCCTTTTGCATCTGACTACAACATTCTGACAATTTATGAACCACACAGGCTCTGGGCTTCTCTCTGCCATTCATTTTCCAGCCATGTCTAAAATGGTTATTTAGAAAGTTTCAATTTTAGTTTCACACCTTCTTTTTTCTTATAAAACCACAATCTACTTGATTTTAGTCTTCAGGTGCACCCACAGTGGCTTGCCATTTGGCTGGCTAGTTTTATTAGTACCCTGAGATGTAATTTATCTAAGTCTTGAGAGTTAATTCTAAGAAGATTGGGGGCCTCTAATCTCTTTACTCCTCTTGGGCACTACTTCGCTGTCAGTATCATTTGCTCTGTTCTTTGCCGTTAGAATAGTATTCTTCTTGACATACAAGAAGGAAGCTCAATAGACTTTAAAGTCCCAGTTTTCATTTTCCCTCACCAATACTAAACAATTTTCTCCAAAAAAGGCTTTGTCTCTCCTCCATCATTATTTTGCTCTAGATATATCGTAAAGTCATTTTGTCACCCAGAAACTATTTTTCCTTCCTTCACACCATACTTTTCCTAAATACTAAAATTTTATCTTTTTAATGATCTTTAACTGCTCCATTAAAAGTAAATTTTAGGTAATGATACTTTGTAGGAAGTTAATGTTAGAACATCAGGAGAATGTTATTTTAAAATGGAAACTACAAAAATCTCTGCCCTGAACATGGCTACTGTCCCTTTATGAATATACATAAAGGAGGAAAATTAGAACATTTTCAAGAACTTTCAGACATTTTTGTATAAGTGGACCACCTGGTTTGCTACCATATTGTCAAAGGGGTGGCTTTGATAGGGAGACAAAATACAGGGTAGAAAAAATTGAAATTAAATATGAAGGTTTTGAGTTAAGAAATTTCCAACATGGGAGCAATGAGTATGTAACAGTAGTGAGGAATTCATATACACTCAGAAATGCTATCTATCCACTTGCAAACTGCAATATCCTGTACTATACAACATTTATAACTTTATCTTTTAAAGATTCAAACACTTAAAATTTTCTGAGAAAGTTGTATTCACAAAGCTGTTGTCAATGAAAGTTACATTATATGTATATGGAGATGAAATGCAATTAGGAGTTAACATTTAACCATTCCCCCCATCAATATGCGCTACATAGGACTGTGCTTCTCAAAGTTTACAATAGTAGAATAACCCAAGAATATTATCAAATACACTTCACTAATATTGATAGTCTAAGGACTTGCATGTGTGTGTGTGTGTGTGTCACTTTGACACATGCTAGGGTCAAGAAGGAATATCACTTAAGAAAATGTCTCTATAAGACCAGGCTCTAGGAGGCATATCTTGAGTAAAGGCTGATGTGGGAGGCCCAGCCCACTGTGGTTGGTGCTAAGCCCAGGCAGATGCCCGTGGTTATGTGAGAAGTTAGGCTGAGAGAACCAGTAGGAGCAAGTCAGTAAGCAGCATTCCTTCATACTCTCTGCTTCAGTTCCCGCCTCCAGGTTTCTGCCTTGGGTTCCTGCTGACTTACCCTCATGACGGACTCTGATTAGAACACATACACCAAATAAACCCTTTCTTTCCCATATTGCTTTGGGTCATAACCTTTGTCATAGGAATGAAACTAGGACACTAATTAGCTCCATTATGGATTTTTTTGTTTGGAAAATGTTTGGTTGTTTGTTTGTATGTTTTCTATATGTGAGTACTTTGTCACTCTCTTCAGTCATAACAGAAGAGGGCATCAGATCTCATTACAGATGGTTGTGAGCCACCATGTGGTTGCTTGGAATTGAACTTAGGACCTCTAGAGGACAGTCAGTGCTCTTAACTGAGGAGCCATCTCTCCAGCCAATCCATTATGAATTTTTAAGTAGACAAATAGCCATGTCTATATTATATATTCAGAGTAGTTATACAGTATGTCTTGGTGTATTATTCCTTCACAGTATGCAAAATCTCCATTATGTCTCTGTGAACCCCACAATTTTCTTCCTCATTAGGCAGTGAGGGAAACGGTCTCATCCTGAATACCAATTATCTAGTCTCTTTGTCTGAGCCAGTATCTCTTAGATAAATAATCTGTATTTTCTGATTCCTTTTTCCCCCTGGTCCTCTACAGGATGTCACCCTAATTGATAACTGAAAGCAATTGCAGCTTATATAGGACATAAGAGCCCCACGAAGATGCTTTTACTCTCCTATGACTCTTTTCTATGTAGTGTCTTCCTTGCTGACCTAGTAGCTATGAGACTGTATTTCTGTCAGGAAATGTTGTTCATTGCTCTCTAAACTGTATTGGGTTGTAAAGGAATCGTTAAATCTGGAAGTTATCACTGAAGAACATTTAAAATTCTAAATACATAATTATAATTCTTCTGAAAGCAGGCATGGCTGTCATTATGATAAGAATGTCTGCCAAGAAGTTACAACTACATAAGAACTAACATTATATTTTGATTTCATGAGAGATGAGGAGTGGTATTGGTGTTTACAGGAAAAATATGCACGTGCTTTGGGGGAAAACAAAAGGCAAAGTTGTTATATTCATATTCTCTGTGATTTGAAAGACAGAAAAACACATATATGTGTACATATAAAGATTTAAATATGTATGCCATATACTTTATGTAAAAACGGGTTTATCGTAGAGTACAATAAGAAATTACTCTACTTTACTTTAAAGAAATATTTTAGTATGTAGTTTTCATATTAAGAAATTATTCTAAATTTAGCCTTTATCCAAATTTGATAGTCTAAAAAATTTACCAAAAATTAAAGGTAAAATTTAATTTAAATATAATGTAAAACTGTACGCGATGCTGAAAACAAATTAATTTTAGACAATGTTAAATATATTGAAATTCAGAATAAGCTTATGTTTTATCAGTATGTAAATATATTATAATTCATGTGACTCTTAACAATGAATCAAGCCTACATTTTAAATTTTGAATGTGTTGCTTTAGAAATACTAACTAGAAAATGCAAACATAGTAGAGGATGTCTCTAACACAACTGTTATGTGACTGAGGTAGGAGGATAGCAAGTTCCACGTCCATCTGAGCTACAGAGCAAGGTCTTATATTTTAAAAGAAAAGAAATAGTGATATAGGACATTGGTAAGCGGTATGCCAAACAGGCACAAAGTCTTAGAATTGTTCCCAAAAACCAAAAACAAAAAAGAGGATAAAAAGTCATAGTGCTTTTCTATTTCTGTATAAACATGGTGTTTTTCTATATCCCGAGATGTAGATAAATATAAAATAAATACTTATTATATTAAATTTAGCTAATTAAAAATAAGAGTATATAATGAACCTAATTAACAAATACAA
This sequence comes from Mastomys coucha, assembly GCF_008632895.1. Classification (NCBI taxonomy): domain Eukaryota; kingdom Metazoa; phylum Chordata; class Mammalia; order Rodentia; family Muridae; genus Mastomys; species Mastomys coucha. The sequence goes on from NC_045030.1 coordinate 85,842,469, forward strand.
TTCTATGCTATATATTGTAGGTACTTCTAGCACTATTAAGCAAAATCAGCTAATGTGACTGTTCTTGAAAGCTGTACATGACTTAAAATTCACCATAATGCTCCCCATACTTCTAAATTGCCAAATAGCAACTATTTTCATATTCACATATTTCTTTGTGTCATTATTTCTGCTTGTCTTTGTGTGGTTGTAGTAGTGAGGGTAAACTTATATATTTACACTTTGGGTCTCTGTAAAACTATGTATAATATTTTATACATCAAAATTTAATATTTTGAAATACCGTATTTTAGAGAATATAAAATTTATGGGCATATATATTTTGGAAAGAGTAAGTTAATTATTTAATTTCTGATACATTCCAAACACATTGAGCTTGTTCACAGTTTCAAATAATATACAGACAAATACAGTTCTTTT
>NC_045030.1:85842938-85855513 GCF_008632895.1 Mastomys coucha
AAATCCTATTCCCTCCCCCCTCCCTCTGCTCACCAACCCACCCTCTCCTGCTTCCTGGCCCTGGTATTACCCTACACTGGGGCATACTTAGAGCCTTCACAGGACCAAAGGCCTCTCCTCCCATTGATGACCGACTTGACCATCCTCTGCTACACATGCAGCTTGAGCCATGAGTCCCTCCATGTGTACTCTTTGGTTGGTGGTTGAGACCCTGGGAGCTCTGGGGTACTAGTTAGTTCATATTGTTGTTCCTCCTAGGGGGTTGCAAACTCCTTCAGCTCAAATGTCTGAAACAGCATTCAAATTTTAAATGTTCCAATACCTCTTTTAGAAATAGTGAGTATTAAACATGTACTAAGCTTAAGAATTTATAAAAGACATAGTTTAGTAAAGGTTTTCATTTTAATATTAAGCAGCTCAAAATATTTGATTTTGTAATAAAGTGGTCATTAAACTGAGATTGATGAAATTAATAATTTTATTAAGCATTCATAAGATAATACACACAAAAATGTGTAGGATCCTGCTAGAATTCTCCTTTTGCTCAATGAAACTTCAAAACCATATATGTACACTTTTAATATCCAAGATTTTTGAAGTAACTTTTATAGCTAACATATAGAAAATATTCTATTTACATAACCAATTCTATTTTTAAAGAAGTTGATAAAGAATATGATAAACAGAAAATAAATAATGCATGATAAACTTTCCACAATCTACCTCTAGTATTAACATGGTAATAAGTATTAGTGATTTACATAACTGAAGAGAAAACCCACAGTTACACAGGCATACATATATGCATACTGTTATGCTTCAAAACAAATTAAATGGGTAGAGTTTGACCATTATGATATATTTGACATTACAAGCTGAAGTCATATTTTTCATGACATCATTTCTATTTTCTCTAATTTATGAATAGAAGCATTGATTTTGCTTATGAATAGATAAAATAGAATTTTAGATACCATAAAATTATGAAGAAAGGTTTTATGTAGCTTTATAATAGAGAAAAGTAAAATAAGTCTTAATTTTGAAGCAACAAAAACAAACAACCTGGTTACTCAGTTTGCAATAAATGCTTACCTAGGCTCATATTTCTTTCTAGTTGTATTTTATTGGTGAAACCTGTGCTGAAGGGGATTCTTTGTAGGTATCTTCATAGACCCATATGATAATACTCAAAATTGTTGACTTATTAGTGATATCTTTAATTTTATTGTATACTGAATTTACTAGTTGTATTGGCAATAGAAATTTTATGCTTTTGTAAATGCAGAGTGTTCTTCCCATAAGTTGGTTGTTAAACACCTGAACAAACCTTCCAATAATACTTTTTAAAGATGTTTAATTTTTGCATAGTGTTGTGTTCCTGCATGAATTTCTGTGCACCCTGTATGTGTAAATGCCTGTGGAGGCCAGGGGATGTTGAATCCTCTGGAATTGGACTTACATGGGGTTGTGAGCCACCTGATATGAACCTGGGGAACTAAGTTTAGGTCTATTTCAAGAGTAGTAAACAGTTTTAACCACTCTTTTTTGTTTGTTTGTTTGTTTGTTTGTTGGAGACAGTGTTTCTCTGTGTAACCTTTACTGTCCTGGACCTCTCTGTTGATGAAGTTGGCCTCGAACTCAGAGATCTGCCTGTCTCCTCCTCCACCCAGCCCTCCATTGGATCATTTACATTCTTTTTTATTAATTATTGTATTTATTTGTATATCAAATGCTGCCCCCTCCAGGTTTCCCCTCTCAGAATTCTTCCCTCCATCCCCCATCACCTTTGCCTCTAAGAGGGTGACTTCCCTGGGTATTACCCCATGCTAGGGTGAAATGTTCTTTAGGTATCTGTTAAATCCATTTCGTTTATAACTTCGGTTAGCTTTACTGTTTCTGTTTTGATGATCTGTCTAATGGTAAAAGGGTGATGTTTACGTCTCCCACTATTATTGTGTGGTTTTCAATGTTTGATTTGATATTTATTAAAGATACTTTTATGAATGTGGGTACCTTTGGATTTCGGGCATAGATGTTCAGAATTAAGAGTTCATCTTAGTGGATTTTTCATTTACTGAATATGAAGTGTCCTTCCCCATCCCTTTTGATTACTTCTGGTTGAATGTCTATGGTTTTAGATATTAGAATGGCTACTCTAGCTTATTTCTTGTGACCTTTTGCCTGGAAAAACCTTTTCCAGATATTTACTCTTAGGTAATGACTATTTTTGTTGCTGAGGTTAGTTTCCTGTATGCAGCAGAATGAATCCTGTTTATGTATCCAGTCTGTTAGCCTGTGTCTTTTATTGGGAAATTAATCCATTAACATAAAGTATGTATGTTGAGAAGTATTAATGACTAATGATTGTTAGTACCTGTTATTATGTCTTTGGAAGTGGTTGAGAGATAGAAATAGAGAGGGGGAGGGAGAGGGAGAGGGAGAGGGAGAAGGAGAGATAGACTCTTAGGTTTGTCATGAGATGATTCATTTTTTGTTTTCTTTGGTGTAGTTACCCTCCTTATGTTGGAATTTCCCTTCTAGTATCCTCTATAGTGCTGAAATAGTAGAAAGATATTGTTTAAATTTGGTTTTGTCATGGAAGATCTTGGTTTCCCCATGTATGGTGACTGTTTTGCTGAGTATAGTATTCTGGGCTTACATCTTTGGTCTCCTAGAGTCTGCAAAACATTTGTCCAGGATCTTCTGGCTTTTAGAGTCTCTGTTGGGAATTCAGGTCTTATTTTGATAGGTCTGCCTTTATGTTACTTGGCCTTCCCTTACTGCTTTTAATGTTCTTTCTTTGTTCTGTACATTTAATGTTCTGATTATTATGTGGAGGAGGATTTTCTTTTCTAGTCCAATCTATTTGATATTCTGTATGTTCCTTGTATATTTATGGTCCTCTCTTGCTTTAGGTTAGGGAAGTTTTCTTCTGATTTTGTTGAAGATGTTTTCTGGCCCATTGAGCTGTAAATCTTCACTCTCTTGTATTCCTATTACTCTTAGATTTTATCTTTTCATTGTGTCACAAATTTTCTGGATATTTTATATTAGGGACTTTTTACACTTGGTTTTTCTTCTACGTCTGAGATTCTCTCTTCCATTTCTTATATTCTGTTGATGATGCTTGTGTCTGAAGTTCCTTTTCTTTTTACTAGGTTTTACATCTCCAGGGTTATCGCCACTTGTGATTGCTTTGTTGTTTATATTTCCATTTTTAGGTCTTGGACTGTTTTATTCATTTCCTTCATGTTTGATCGTATTTCCCATATTTTTTGAAGTGTATTTCTTTTCCTCTTTAAGGGCTTCTGTCCAGTTGTCTGTGTTTTCCTGTATATCTTTAAGGAAATTATTTTCATCTCCTTTAAAGGCTCCTATCACCTTCATGAGCTGAGATTTAATCTCAGAATCTTGCTCTTCAGGTGTGTTATGATATCCAGGGTTTGCTGTAGTGGGAGAGCAGGGTTCTGATGGTGTCATATTGCCTTGGCTTCTGTTAATTGTGTTTGTGTGCTTGCCTTTTGCAATCTGGCTGTCTCTGGTGTTAGCTATTATGATTGATGCAGGTGGAATTGTGTGTTCCCAGTTAGAGACTCCAGGGAGGCAGCAGAACTGTCTCTCTAGTTAGAGAAGGCCTCCTTGTACCCTTAGTTCAAGCAGGCATCCTGGGAGACAGGCAGAGCTGTGTGCTGTGTGGTGGGCAAGCAAATCAAATAGAGAATTCAAGTGGAGGTGTGGATAGGGAAGGAGATGGGACTCAAATAGTGCAGAACAGAGCCCCACATCTGCTGGGCTCTGTGGGGTCCCAGCAGGCATGGAGATTGGGGCATGAATTCCACCTATGTCAGAATAGTCTTTCTGGGAGTCAGACATGGCTGCGGGGTTTGGGAGCTCACATGGACGATCCTCTACATGTGCAGGTGGAGTTGTAGAGCAGAATTTCATTTACATTCCTTTATTAAATAGTAAATTTCTATTGGATCCTAACAGAATTCTAATCATAGGCATCTAAGAAAACAGGTCCACAATTTTTTATCCAGAATGCTATCATCAGCATTTCAGAAAATCCATGAAAAATGATACATTAGCCAAAGACACAGGAATAGTAGCAATTATGAGTGTACAAATTACAGATGACAGGCTAGATGATCTAGGTACAAGATGAAAGCTATGCATTGAGTTTATCAAAGAAGACTAATTCTACTACATACTCCTCTCCTGGATTTCAGAATCATTTATATTTGCTTTATTCTCTATAAAAATTTAAAGAAAGAAAGTTAAAGATAAAAAACTCAATGATTTTGTTGTGATTTTTAAGTATACAACTTAAATTCTTTTATTTGATAGTTTGTTTCAATAAGTTACAGATGAATTTAGAAAGATGTTTTAGATAATGACTATAATTTAGGCATAAAACCTAATAGCAAAAAAAGGAAATATCTCTCTCAGGAAATTGAAATAGTCATGAAGTGAGACCTCAATTGTTCTTTTCTCTGCTTTTAATGAAAATAACACTAATCTCTACTTAATGCTTTTATGGGGTTTCTGATGTTAAATAAAAGTTATATATGCAATGAATATTTTCTGTACAAACTTCAAGAACTATGTCCATCTGCCACATGGTCACAACAGTAGTTCTGTATTGCATAGAGATATGCTATTTTGGTTTGAAACAACATAAATATTGGAAAATGCTTCAGAGATATGTCAGAGTTACTTTCAGTTCTATATACATATTTATTCTTTGGAAACCCAAAACCATTAACCCATAATGTCTTTCAAATATTAAAAACTTACTCAGAAATTGAAAATATTCTACTGTGGTTAAAGTTCTACCAAAATAAAGTCAATTTATGATTATAATACCAACATTAATAAATTATATTAGAAAGACTATGTGAATAAATGACACTACACATATTATAAACAAGAGAAAGGAATGGAGAGAATTCATAATAAGTCATATGAAAACATAAAGCATGAACAGTTAGAAAGCCTTTCATTTGTTTGTTATATGTTCAATAAAGAAGTCGTTTTAAATCAAGAAATATTGTTTTCTCCAGAAAAAATAAGAAATTTCAAGGCAGTTTTTGTTTTTATTTTCTTATCATTGAAAATAGATTCTTCCCTCATACAATAAATCTCAATCACAGTTTTCCCCTGGCTCCACTCTTCTGAGTTTGCCTGAACGTCCCTTCTCCTCCAGATCTACTTCCCTTCCATTTCCTCTTCAGAAAAGATCAAGGCTCCAACAGGCAACAGCAAAATAGGACCAAAAATGTTAGACAAGCCAAGAATCCTCATATCAAGACAGAACAAAGCAATTCAATGAGAGGAAAAGAGTCAAAACAGTAGGCAAAAGAGTCAGAGATTTACCTGCTCCCACCATTAAGAATCCCATAAAAACAACAAGATAGCAGACATTACATATATTAAGAGGACCATATGCAGATCCATGCAGGCAGGCTCTGTGATTGCTACTTCAGTCTCTATGAGCTTATATACTTAGTTGATTCAGTGGGCCATATTCTCCTGATATTCTCCATCCCTTCTGAATCATGCAGTCTTTCCTTTCCTCTTTCCTGGGGTTCCCAGGTTGCTGCAGGTAGGGACCTGATGGAGACCTCCAATTTAGAATTTCAATCTCTCTCTCTCTCTCTCCCCCCCCTTCCCCTCTCTCTCTCTGAGTAACTTCTGGCTGTGCGTTCTCTGCACCCACTCTAATATGCTGCCAGAGGAAGTATCTCTGATGGTAACTGGAAAAGATACCAATCTATGAGTATAACAGAATAACATTAGGAATTATTTCATTGGTTAATTTTGTTTGTTTCTTTGTTTATTGCTTGCTTGCTTGTTTTTGTCCATCTAGATTTGTTTTATTGCTAGATTTCTGAGATACCCAGTCTTCGCTGGATGCAACATTGGTTGCCCACTCACACTAGTTCTGCCTCACTATTGCCTTTAAGCATCTTTCAGGCAGAATAGATTTTAGGTGAAGGGATTTGTTGCTGGGTTGGTGTCCAGGTTTACCTTTCCCTAGGCTGCAGAAATACCTTTCTAGACCAATGAGACTAGAATCTATGGGTAAAGGCACCATGAAGTCACCAGGTCTGACCTCTCTACAGTCAAAAATCTGTGTGAACGTTGTCCTCAGCAATTGGGCCCAGCTGTCAGTTTTCAGAGAGCCACCTTTTGTCCAAGAATCAGCCTGGTTTGTTTACAGATCATCACTTACAATAAGGACCACCTAGACCACAAACTCAATTGAATCTAACTGAGTTCCATCACTGGAAGCCTTGCTTGGCTACAAAAATGGCCACTTCACACTTCATATTCTCCATTAGTAAAAGTCCTCACTAAGGTCACCTTCATAGATTCCAGAAAGTTTGCACTGTACTAAGTTGCCATACACAACACCTAATACTCCCAAATCCCAGCTATCTCTCCTTGTACTATATCCCTCCATCACTCCCATGGATGAAACTTTGGGTATATGCCAAGAGTGGCCAAGCTAGGTCTTGAGGTAGATAGAGTTCAGAGTTTTTCAGGAACCACCATATTTATTTCCATAGTGGCTGTACAAGTTTGCACTCCAACCAGCAATGGATGAGTGCTCCACATCATTGCCAAAATGAGCTGTCACTTGTGTTATAGATATTAGTTATTCTGATATGTGTAAAATGGAATCTTGAAGTAGTCTTGATTTGCATTTCCCTATTAGCTACAGATGTTAAACATTTCTTTATCTGTTTCTCGGTCAATTGAAAGTCATCTATTGATGATTCTCTGCTTAGATCTGTACCTCATTTAAAATTGGATCATTTGGATTGTTAGTCTCTAGTTTCTTGAGTTCTTTATATATTTTGGATATTAGTCTTATATCTGATGTGACATTGGTAAAAGTTGTTTCCCATTCTGTAGGCTTCTGCTTTGTCCTATTGACTGTGTCTTTTGCCTTATAGAAGCTTTTCAGTTTCATGAGGTTGAATTTATTATTACTGTCCTGTGTTTGTTCTGTTGAGAAAATTGTTTCCTATGCCAATGCATTCAAGACTAATCAAAACTTTTTCTTCTGTGAGGTTTATTGTATATGTTTTTTTTTTTTTTAGGATTTGAGTTTTGTGCAGGGTAATAAATATGGATCTATTTGCATTCTTCTATTATGTAGACATCCATTTGAATGAACAGTTTTTTAAACATAGTTCCTTTTTTTTCACTGTGTCTTTCTGGTTTCATGATCAAAAAATCAGGTGTTCATTGTTGTGTATATTTTGCCTGGGACTTCAGTTCAGTTCCATTGATCTACCTGTCTTTTTATGCCTATCTTTTTTATGCCAATACCATGAAGTTTTCATTACTATTATTCTGCTGTATAACTTGCAATCAGGAATGATGGGACCTCCTGCAGGTCTTTTGTTGTTCAAGATTGTTTTAGATATCCTGTTTTTGTTAAATTGAGATTTGTCCTTTCAAGGTCTGTAAAAATTGTGTTGGAATTTAGATGAGGATTGCATTGAATTTATAGATTGCCTCTGGTAGGATGTCCATTTTTACTATATAAATCCTACCAATCCATGAGCTTGGGAGATCTTGCCCTCTTCCATATCTTCTTCAGTTTCTGTCTCCAAATCCTTGTAGATTGTATCATATTAGTCTTTAACATAATTAGAGTTACCCTAAAATATATTAATTACTTGAGGTTATTGGAAAGAATATTGTTTCCCTGACAAAATCTGTTTGTCATTTGTATATAGGTGGACATCTTATTTCTTTTTTAGCATATCTTGTATCCAGCCACTTTGCTACATGTGTTTATCAGCTGTACAATTTCCTTAATAAAGTTTTATGATCATATATGTATACTATCATAACATCTTCAAACAAAGACACTTTGACCTCTACATTTATAATTTGTATCCCCTTGATCTTTTTTAGTTGTCTTCTTACTCTAGCTGAAACTTCAAGTACTACATTGAATAGATTTAAAAAAGAGAGAGAGTGAACAATCTTGTCTTGTTCCTGATCTTACTGGAATAGCTTTGAGATTTTCTTTATTGATTTGATGTTGATTAGACACTTGTTATAAATTGCCTGTAATGTGTTTATGTATGTCACTTTTATCCCCAATATCTCCAGGAATTCTATCATGAAAGAGTATTAGATTTGCCATTTTCTGTTTTACACTTGAAGAAGGCAAAATGTTCTGCCAGCAACTTGTGAATATAACTAGGGATGTTGCAAACTATTCTATAAGAGAAAGTGCCCCATCAAGTAGAAGTGAGTGGCAAATTTACAGAACTTTCTGTGTAGTGACTCAATATGTATGATTTGTATGAGATAGCCCTGTGTTCACAACTCAGATCCACCATTTCTTAACCTGTATCATAGGTAAGATTTCTAAACTTTTATGACTCTAGGTTTTATATCCCAGAAATGATGCTAATGTATCCTGAAAGTCTTTGTAGTAAAGATTGACTCCTATTAATTTGAATGATTTATGTTAGATGTATAGTGAGGTGTTTGTGCTTAGTACGATTTCAGCAAATTAAGGCAGTTAATATCAACGTTGCATATGTTCAATCATATGGTCCTAATTAAATATCAAGACCTTGGTCTCTTCCCAATTTTCTCTAACATACTACTGATTAAAGTATGTATCATTATTTGTCACTAAGAACAGAGTGCTGTCAACTAGATCATGACAAGTTGCCATTTACAAAATGTGCCCTATAATCAGAAATAAAATGTAGGGCTGAGCAGTGACTGTTGTCAAGTATACCAGTAAGTTTTACTTGCTTTGGTACAACTACAAAAACTACCACTAACCCTATTCAGTATCAAATCTAATTTGAGATAGGACCATCTGTTATCAGGGCAGCCAGCATCACACATCTTTCTGTGGTAGGATTCTGATGTGATGTAGTTTGTGCAGCATCTAGTTTCATTCAAAATCAACTTACTGTTTAGTAAATGGATGTTCTCATATGGCTGTTCAAGTGCAAAGGAAGCTGTTTCATAAATGTTATGGGGCAATGTTAGCATAGGAAACCTCATGTATCATATAGCCAATGTTTTATATCATAGGAAGAAATTACAAAGTGCATATAAAAAGACACAATTACAGGAATTATTGCACTTGGAGAATAGGCCATGTCAGCTAGAGGTTTGTTCACTTGAGAGCCATTCTTTACATGTCATAAAACACACAAATTCTCTTGTTATTTACCAGTCTAAGCCATTTATGTAGACAATAAAGCCTATAGATACATTTTCTATCCCAACTTCGTTGGCTGTTTAGGCAAAATAGATGTAGAATCTTGATAAAAGTTCAAAAGCTGCATGCAAGGACAATCACAAGATATAGTTATCCCTAGTCTTATTAAACTCCTCTGTAATATATTGAGATTGGGGATCATGAAGCAAGAGAGATTGGACAGCAGTGATGAACACTTAACTATTCTTGCTGTGGACTTGGATTCAGTTCCTGGTACACAAATAGCAGCTCACAAATTGAAATATACCTCCATTTTCAGGTCATTCTTTACTTCTTCTGACCTATGCAGGTAATTGCGCACATGTGGTACACATATGTACACTCAGTACACATATGCACCCATATGTATAAAATAAAATAAGAAGGAAATAAAAGAGGAACCTCAAAATGTGTGTGATCCAAATTCAACCTTCCACCTATTAAAATTTTAGTGGCAAATATTCTCTTGCTCATCCATTGTTTCTTTCTGCATTGATGATGTGTTGGTATAAAAAAGGTAAAATCTCAAACTTAAAGTACTTTTGGATCTGGCTTTATAAAAGATATATGTATTTTTCAAATATATATGAAAAAGATATATAGATATACATATATTATAAATAATATATAAATATGTAAACAATTGTCTTAGGCTGCAGAGATGTCTTAGTAGTTAAGAAAAATTGATGTTCTTACAGGAGAGTCAGGTTTAGTTCCAGGTACCCATGTGGCACTCACATCCATCTGTATCTTCAGTTATAGGAGGGTGAGGCCCTCTTCTGCCTTCTCCAAGAACCAGACACATACATGATGCGTACATATACATGCAGGCAAACACTCATATACATGAAAAATATGAGAAAATAAATCTTTTAAAATGTTTACAGGACCCTTCACTCACAAGGTAATTATAAATTGTTTGACTATGTCTATAAACCTAATAGAAGTAAGAAAAAAATGCTCATTTCTAATGTTCGATTGCTAAAAAATAGCTACTTTAAGCCACCCATTACTACAAGTCTAGGAGATCCGAAGCCCTCTTTTGACCTCCACAGTCACACACACACACACACACACACACACACACACACACAGATGCACACATACATAAACACATGCATTCACACACACGCATGCATGCATGTGCTCTTGGATGCACACACACACACACACACACACACACACACACACAGGTTGGGGTGAGAAATCTTTAGAGTATGAATATCCCATGAGTAGATTCCTATGTTCATTCTTTCATTTTCCTTGAACTTTCTTAATTATATAGCTTAGCAGATTGTGTCTTCTTAGCTACATAGCACGTAGTACATTAAAAATATACTGCGTTATATTTTGTATATTTGAACAGATTATTTTGGAAATCTATAAATCTCTAAATGAGAAAAAAATCGAGAAAAAATCTTCCCATTGGTGGGCTGCCCTTGATTAGTCCAAAATGAAAACAGAGAATCTGTCATTCTTCGTCAATCAGTTGGTACATACTTGACAGCATGCATTTAGAGTGAAAGACAGCTATGTTACCATGGTCCAGGAAACCTAATTGTAAATAAATAAAAGAACAGTCATGCAGCATGAGTGGAAAGAAAGAGAAACTCAACTATACAGTGTTGTGTTTTTCCATCCATCAGCTTTCATTTGTCAAAGTCTGCCTGACAATATAGGCCAGGGAAGTCAGCCTCTTATACAATATTGATTCCATTACATTTTTTCCTAGTACTCTTTTTAGCAAATAGTTTGTATGTAGTCTGATAGATAGTCGTCAATATCTATGACCAGGATACATATATTATAGAGGCAATCTTTGCTGGTTTTATCTAGAAAGTCGTACAATTGGTTAGTTAATTTAGTTAATTATAATAATGTAATTGTCAACTCTTACTACTCTAACAATCCCCAAATTTTAGTGGCATGTTCCAAAGCCCCTTTATTGATTTTAACCAATTTGTTGACAGATCAGCTGGAGATTTGTTCTACATTCTCTAAGAATCGGGTTAAGATATCTTTATAATCATATAAACAGAGAATGCTCCAAATGTCTTCCCATGTAGGAAGTAAAGCTTAAACAAACTTTTGAATGGTATTCTATGTAAATATTTTTCATATAATATATTTGAATCATGGATTCCCCTTCCCCAATTCTGACCAGATCCTTCCCCCTAATACAACTCCATGCATTCCTTCTCTTTTTTCTTTAGAAAACAACTCCACAAACAAAAAGGGGAACAAATAAGAAAGAAAAAATAATGCAACACACACATCAACATAAACTCAAGAAAACAAAAACAAAAACAAAAATAAAACAAATCAGAAGCCATATCTGGATGCCCAGGAGTAGACGGCCAACCGCAATCTTACTCGGTGGTGTTTTTGTTGACTTCTTTGTCTCATGTTGCTTTGTTTAGGATTTTTTTTTTTTTGATTGCTGACATTGGTTGTATAATCTCCAACCTCTTAGAGGCAAAGGGGAATGGAGTTTGGAGAGAGAAGACAACATTTGAAATGTAAATAACATGACCAATTAATTAAAAATAATTTGTGTGGTGAAAGGCAAAAGCAACAGTAACCTACACAGTTTGAGATGCCTTTAAAGCTCTTACTCAAAATAAATGTACACATTCTGTTCACAGCACATTGATCAAAATAAGAAACTTGATCAAACTACTATTCAGTGAGGTCAGCCATATTAAAGTAATAAATGAATAATAAACCAGACCAATGATAACACTTACATTCATGAGATTTTCAATGATTATACAGCAATTCACTATATGAGCCACATAGTCTGGAACTCACAATCCTCTTGTCTTGAAATCCTGAATATGGAATGTAGCTTCTGGCTCCTTGGGCTCTTCTCCTCTATTTCTTCATGATTTTCTCCCATTTCCTTTTATAGCATCAGCTTACTGATTGTGTAACACATCTACCTTGGAAGTCACTCTATCATACATTTACTTGCAAAACAGACATATAAACTAGGTCTTAGGAAAGCCATTTCTCAGGCTTTCTGCCCTGACCCTTTGTCCATGAAATACAGAACTGATCAGTTACAATTCTGTGCATCATTACACACTGTACTTTGCTGCTGATTTTTTTTTCTTTTTTGCTTGTATTGCCTTAGAAATGTGAAATATCTATTTATATCTCTTTGCTTGTGTTTCTAGTTCCTAGGCCAACATTTTAACATTGTAAACATTTAATAAATGTTTGTAACATGAACAAGGAAAAGCTTTAAAAAGATGACATGCTGTTTAAATTTCCTCTAAGTATGCTTGAGTTTTATGGTATATATATATATATATATATA
>NC_045030.1:85855648-85865834 GCF_008632895.1 Mastomys coucha
ATATATATATATATATATATATTCAAATATTAAGAGGTTGGCCATAAGTAAAAAAGTAGTTGCTTAAGGACACTGAGAAAAAATCAGAAAAGTGAACAAGGCAATATCTCTCACTGTTATACTACAATCAGAAGCACCAAAATTCTATTTTAGTGTGTATATACACGGTACAAGCTTAATTTTTAATTGAGATATAGTTTTAAAAATGGAGACATATACCATGTTTTAGATTAAAAAAAAAAACAAAAACAAAAAACCTCAGCTTGTACTAATGTACATTGCTCCTAAGAAGAAATAAATATAAGTCAAAGCATAAAATAAGGTTCAATAAATATATTCATATACAAGTAAATTTTCATTTATTTTTATCAGACTTCCTAGTGCCACTCCATAGGTTTTCTTTGCCCATTTTTAGAATCAGTAACCTTTGTTTGACTGACAGATCAGCAACTGCACAATTGTAGTGAGGTAATTTGCTAAAATCTATGTAAACTGAATGTAAAAAATAGACTATGCTAGTCTATTTTCTTGGGAGCATTAATTAACGGTTGTTCCCTATTACCTGATTAATGCAAATTAATGTCTTAACATTATATGTGAAATTGTAGCAAATTTCAAATACTTTGATTAAAGTAAAATACTTGAACCACAATCTTTTAAACTCCTGTTGCATAATTTTGCATTACAAAGAACATTGAGAATTAAAAGGAAGAAAACATTAATGTAAATGTTCTATCATTACAGATGAGGTTTTTGTTGGTATTGAAATTCTGTAAAGACTGTCTGAATGCTCTTTCAAGTTGAATACTTTCTACTGACAAAATCTGGCCACAATAATTAGTTGTTTCTAGTTTAGCTGTGGACTTCATGCCCTTCTTTTAAATCATAATTTTAAAAAAGTTACATCATTTCAAAAAACAAAAACAAAAAACAAAAAAAATAAAAGAAAATACAACAAAACCAAAAAAAAAAAAAAAAAAAAAAAACAGATTTACTCATACTTCTGACAGAGTCAAAAGTTGAGAAATCACAATTTCACAAAGAAGAGCCCTTGAAGTGTTTTTTTTTTCACTTTCTTTTTTATTAATTATTTTATTTACATTTCAAATGTTGTCCCTCTCTGGTCACCCCTCTATGAGCACCCCACCTAAGCCCCCACTTGACCTCTAAGAGGGTGCTCCCCCACCCACCCAACTACTCCCACCTCACCCCTACCATCCCCCTTCTCTGGGGCATCAAGCCTCCAGAGGACCAAGCGCACCCCTCCTACGGGAACCCAGATAAGTCCTCTGCTACATATGAAGCAGGGATCATAGACCAGTCCATGTATGCTCTTTGGTTGGTGGCTTTAGTCCCTGGGAGGGCTGAGGGTTCCAGTTAGTTGATACTGTTATTCTTCCTATGGGGTAGCAATCCCTTTCAGCTCCTTTAGTCCTTCCCCTAACTCTTCTATAAGGGTCATTCCAATGGTTGGCTGCATCAGTTTCAGTGAGTCACTGATAGAACAGCCATCCCAGATTCCTGTCTGCAAGCACATCTTGGCATCAGCAATAGTATCAGGGGCTTGGTGTCTGCTCATGAGCTGGATCCCAACTTGGGTGATCTCTGGATGGCCTTTCCTTCAGTCTCTGCTCCAATTTTGTCCTTGCATTTCCTTTAGACAGGAACAATTTTGAGTCAACAATTTTGAGATGGGTGGATGGCCTCATCCCTCAATTGGGGGCTATGTCTGTCTACTGGAGGTGGTCTCTTTAAGTTCCACATTCCTACTGCTGGGCATTTTGGCTAATGTCATTCCCAATGGGTCCTGGGAGCCTCTCATATCCCTGGAGTCTAGGACTTTCTAGTGCTCCCTGTCCCCTACCCAACACAGCTGCATATTCCTATTCATTTTCCTGGTCCTTTGGGCTGCTCTCCTGTCCTGCCCATACCTGATCCTGCCCCCCTTTTTCCCTCCCCCTCCCCTCTCACACCCAGGACCCTCCCTCCCTCTGCCTCCTGTAATTATTTTGTCCCCCCTCCTAAGTGGAATTGAAATATTCACACTTGGGACTTCCTTCTTGTTAAGCTTCCTATGGTCCGTGAGTTGTACCATGGGTATTCTGAACTTTTTGGCTAATATCCACTTATCAGTGAGTACCTACCATATATGCCAGTTTGCAATCTCACCAGCAATGGAAGAGTGTTCCTCTTTTTCCACATCTAGACAGTATCTGTTGTAGCCTGAGTTTTTGATCTTAGCTATTCTGATTGGTGTAAGGTAGAATGTCAGGGTCATTTTGGTTTACATTTCCTTGAAAACTAAGCATATTGAACATTTCTTTCATTGCTTCTGCCCTTGGAGCATTTTGAAAGCTATGTAGAAATATATTCCCTGGTCATAAAAAGATGACATAGACGTTAAGACGATGGCTGGCTATTCTTCCATAGGACACATTTTGGAACCCCAGTACTCTGGAACTTAACCTGGCAGCAAAACTCATCTGCAACTCCTATCATAGGCAATCTGATGCTCTCTTCTGGCCTTTTTAGCTATTGAAAACACATGGTACACAAAGATGTACATGTAGGCAGTACACCCACACATATTTTAAACAAATCTATACCCTTTGCTCTTTGAAGAGATAGAATTATTTTGTGTCCTATAAGAAACAGTGCAGGAATTATTGACATTAAAGAAGAGTAGAATAAATTAACGTGGTAAGACCTATCACCGTACGTGGTGCTGCAAGCTTTGAATTGCAGCGCACTCAGCATTCAGGGGGCAGAAGAAGGTGGATCTATATTGTCTTATTTAATGAGTTCCAGGATAGCCAATGCTATATAGAGAGATTCTGTCTCTGTCTGTATCTGTTTGTCTGCCTGCCTGTCTCTGTCTCTCTGCAGATACATATATATCACAGTCAAAGGCACACATGAGTGGGTACGTGTGCACACTCACACACAAACAGGTGTGGATGCAACCAGGGATCATACTCCTAAAGAAAACTGATATTTCCTTTCTGAAGTGCTATAAACTGTAGATAGCTTTTCAGTTAGGGATCAGGGTTTTGATTCCCTCTTCTATCCATGCTGGAATATTGATGGCTTGATCTTTTTCAGGTCTTGTACATGAATCTATAGCTACAGTGAATTATGAAGCCAGAAGTCCAGTCATCTCATTCTTCCCCAGCCTCCAGTTCTCACAAATTTTCCATGCATTCTTCCTGTTTTCCTGAAGCCTTAGATGAAGATTGTGAGATAAATATCCCATTTAAGACTGATAATTCTGTAAACATTATTCTCTGCCTTTTGCCCAGTTGTGAGTATTTGTATGAACTACTATCCATATACCAAAATATCCTCTCTGATGAGGACTAAGCTGCTATACTAACAGAGTTATTTATTTTTGATCAAAATTTGATACTCTGTTCATGTAGCAAAATAATAGCAGTAAGTTCATTCCTAAAACCTATGAGCTCCTTAGCCTGTGTTCTTGGTCAGATCTTCACTGATAAGCATGAATTTGCTCCTAGAGAGCAGCTCTTTGATCCAATAGGAGAGAGAGTATTTGGTTATCCTCCAACAGTCATGTAAAATTTCACATAGGCAAAGTTGCTGATAACATCCTGCACAGCATATTCTGATACTATGAAATCTATGAGGGAGGAAGGTTCTAGGTCAATATGAAACTCACTTTGCAGACCATGCTGACCTCAGACTCAGTGTTCTGACTCTGACCAGGAAGTGCTGGGTATAAGTATCACTGCTCCTAGCTTCTGCATAGGGCCTTAACTACAAGTTCTAGTGGGCAACCAATAGAAATGGCAGTGTCCTTCAGTGTTTGTAGCTGGAGTCTCTGGGACCTTTACTTATCAACAAATTGAATTGAAGTATCCCCCATCTGGCTCTGAACTTTCTATTTCTAATTCTTTGGCTTCTGGGAGAAATATTATCCCTTGTAATAGGGTAACTCTGTTTGAGTGAGTGCATGCATACATGTACGTGTGTGTATGTGTGTGTGTATGTGTGTGTGTGTGTGTGTGTGTGTGTATGTTGGTTTATATAAAGTGTATAAAATAGTAGGTTATGATATGGCTTTTTCAAACTTGCTTATGGTTAGTAATCCCTTCCTTGAGATTTCTTTTTTATTCATCAGTTTGCTTATTCAGCTCTTGTATAGCAAGTGTTATTTTTTTTAAATTTACTTTTATTTATTTTGTGTGTATGAGTACACTGTAGCTGTACTGATGGCCATGAGCTATCATGTGTGTGGCTGCTGGGAACTGAACTCAGGACCTCTGCTGGCCCCGCTCGCTCTGGCTTAATTCACTGTAGCTATCTTCAGATGCACCAGAAGAGGGCGTCCAGTCTCATTACGGGTGGTTGTGAGCCACCATGTGGTTGCTGGGATCCGAACTCAGGACCTTCGGAAAAGCAGTCCGTGCTCTTACCCACTGAGCCATCTCGCCAGCCCCAGCAAGTGTTATTTACATGGAAATATATCAGAATTTGGATTTTTCATTTAATCTATTAGTCACCTTTTCAAGATTATTATCAGCTTCTTGTGTGTTTTTTCCAAAGTCACTCAAGAAATTTATTAAATAATATTTAAAAGAATTTGATTGTATGTGTGTGTATATATTTGATTTTTCAAGAAATATTAACTTTTCTTAAATAATTGACATGTCTTTTTACTAGTAAATGCACATTATAAATAACTAGAGTAAGATAGATTATAGAAATTCTGCAAAATAGTCTTTTTAAAGTGATTTATCAAAAGTATATATAATTATATATCCACTCCAAAAATGTGCCAAGGAGAAGGCCATACAGAACTGAGATCTATATGGGATTTCTCTCGCTCATAGTTTCCTTTCTAGAAAACCACCAATAATGTTCTTCAGGTATTTGAATACTTTGCTATTTCATGGAAAGGTGAAGAGGTGGCAGTAGTGATGACCGAAGGCAATGCTTGACAATGGATACGATGGCATTGTAAGCATGTCTAGAGAAGGAAAGGCTGTGACTAAAATGTCCATCCACTAGAAGACTAAATGAGTAATTACTTTGGTTACCTGTAAACAGAAAGTATAGATATTCTTTTGCGTCATCTGGAAGGAATTGGTTTCAAGACACTAAAATCCTTGTGTGTGTGAACATTCTTTTATAAAATTCTATAGTGATTATATGTAACCTAACCATATCCTCCTGTATACATTCAGTCATTTCTTGATTCTTTACAGTATCCCTTATAATACAACTGCTATTGTAAATAGTTGTATTATATTGCTTAGAGGAGAAGAAGAAAAAAATCTGAGTATGTTCAATACACTTGCTTTAAAAGTATTTTCAGGGCTGGAGAAATGGCTCAGCGGGTAAGAGCACCAACTGCTCTTCCGAAGGTCCTGAGTTCAAATCCCAGCAACCACATGGTGTCTCGCAACCACCTGAAATGAGATCTAACATCCTCTTCTGGTATGTCTGAAGACAGCTATAGTATACTTATGTTTAATAATAAATAAATCTTTTAAAAAAAAGTATTTTCAATTCATAGTTGAATTGATGAACAAATAGTATTCTGTGGAAACAGAAGAACTATGTTCTTTCTCTATCTGTAGCTGCAAAACCTGGGTGTTTGATTTGGCATGTCATCTTTTCCTCTGTCTAACACCTGGTTGGGACTCAAAATTACAAGTGGGCTATTCTGATATTGGCCTTGCTGGTTTTTATCTTTATTTGCCAGTGAAATTTTCACTAATTAAAATATACATTTCATTCAGAAAATTCCTTGTAGTATAAAATTCAGTATCTAGCTCTTGTTTTTTTTGTTTTGTTTTGGTTTGGTTTGGTTTGTTTGTTTGTTTGTTTGTTTTTTGAGACAGGGTTTCTCTGTGTAGTCCTGGCTGTCCTGGAACTCTCTCTGTAGACCAGGCTGGCCTTGAACTCAGAAATCCACCTGCCTATGCCTCCCAAGTACTGGGATTAAAGGCATGCACCACCGCTGCCCGGTGAGTATCCAGCTCTTAAGTATCTCTGCTTCATATAAATAATGGCTCTTATTTATTGTGATCCTTCAAATTCCATAGTTATAGTTTCATATATATATATATATATACATATATATATATATGTATATGCATATATATATACATATATATGTATGGAGTAGGAAGAAGGTGTTAATCATTTGGCTATAAATTTGGTAATTTTGGTAAGATTTTTCATAATTTATAATCATTTTTGAAAGTATGATTTTATATTAGATTTCATTTAAAGAGAAGACAATATAGAACATAGAATAGGATAGGTGTGGAGACATGGAGGATTTGGAAAGTGTTATAGGAGAGGAAACCATAAATAGAATGTATTGTATGATTTTTTTCAATGAAAGTAAATAAAAGAAAGTTCCAAAGTATAAAACAATTGTGACTATTAATGAGTAAATAACAAAAAAAAATTATTTTAAAGGAAGGAAAGTACCTTAAATGGGTATTTGTTACAGTTTCAGGAGGTTTTTTTAATATCATAATTCAATTTATCTTTCCTTGAAAATGTCAGTACAAGTGTACAAGTTATCTTAATAGTATCCATCCCCTACTTCCAAATTTCCCAGGGACTCAGAATTTTCATAAAGGTGTTTGATACATTCACCCTGTTTCTAAGAGGCTGTGGGACTTAGAAGACTGGAGCCAATAAATAAGGCAGACTAAAGTATCATACAGTGAAAACCTGTATTCAGAACACCAGACAATCTATACCCCAAGGGTTAAGAAAGGTCACTTGTATAACGTTCTCATAAGTTCAATTTATATGTATTCACAAGAATAAGCAGCTTATGGTAAAACGTTTTCCCATAAAGGCATAGAAATATAAAAATCTCCAGTTGTAATGTGCGATCTAAAGTAAACTTGCTCTTATTTGCCACACCTAGGAAAGGCAGAAAAGGAAGTTCCAAGAACAATTCTATGGTTTTCAAGACGTTGGGGTCACAAAATAATGTGTCTTATTTTCTTGGAGTATTCTAACAAACACTGAGAAACTCCTCTTAGGACTCCTTTCTTGGACCATGTTCTGACATTGTTCCTCTCTCCATTTTACTTTTTGATAGAGGGAAATCCAGAGTGGTTTTTATTTGAGATGCTATAGATAAATCTAATTACTATTTGATGTGTGAGTTCCATATAAGCATGCAAATTATATTTTAACAGTGAAAGCATTATGTGTAATACTTTGCCACCAAGAAGATACATCACAACCTATGTCCAGTATTATCAGTTACAATTTTATATTGATCAGAAAGATCTGTAGAATATCTTAAAAACAGACCTATATGTATTAATAGTCCTGGTGTCTTGTACAAAGTAAACCCATATTTTCCATTTAATAGAAATATAAATTTTATTGTGCCCTATGCAAATAGGAATTAATTTAAATCTCAAGGAAAAATTAAATCAGTATACTTTTCAGATGAATGAATGAGTCTATTATAGCCCCAAGGTTCAGTTATAAACATAGAGTCATTTTTAAAGGTAACAGGAGCTGGATATATCCAATATATGAGTTGAAATCAAAGGAGGATGAATAACATAACACGTGTTCCAAGGCAGTCACTACAGATACACAGGTTGAAGCAGCTAGCATCACCAAAAAAAAAAAAAAATGGTTCTCAGGTGACACAGGTATTTTATAGACTAATTTCTTCATTGGTGCATAGGTCCTTAGTTTGTACCCAAGTGGGCAGATTTGGTTTCTGATAATATATCCCATTCTCCTTTTGTCCTTTAGTTAGAGCTTTGCTATTTTTCTGGTGACTTTCTCCTCACCCTCTGCCTTTGTTCTTGATGACCTTGGCTTTGAAGAGCCAAAGAGAGATCTATAATGTTTCAGCATATCCATCAGCAATGACAGAGGCATACTCCTTCCCAATTTTCATCTGGAGATGTAAAAATGAGGAAGATTAATGTATCAACTTGCTTATTTCCTTCTGCAATAAAATCAGGGAGGTTAGAGGATGTCATGCCTGTGAGTAACAAAAAAGGAATTTGTGTGGGTTTTTACCAGAGGTTGTAGTTCTTGTAGTAATGGAACCGTAACAGAATGTAAAGGCAAAATGAAAGTAGTCTCTATTCCTGGAAATAACCCTACAACATAAGTAGAATCTAAAATGATTTAATGGTTCATGAATTAAATGTGATAAATGAACTGAAACAGACAGTTCCACCTGTTGTGTTGAGGAAAATGAAGTATTAATAGATTGATGATTATAGGGCCAAGAATCTCTCCTAGATAAGCCATCAATAAAATAAGAATCTGCCTGTGAAATGGGATAAGGGTGGACAATTTTTTGTAATCACAAATTCAGTTCATATGAGAAAATCTAATGACTTGCCAGCTGAATAATGATTTCCTATTCTTCCATAGTAATCTGTAAATGAAGTTTGAAAATCCATAGACTTCTGTAATGCTCTTAGAAACTGATTGTTAGTTAAAGGTAATATAATACAGCAAGGATCAAAATCCATATAATTTTTGACATTTGGTGCTCCCCCAATTTATGAATTGAGCAAGGAAAGTAAATATTTTCTGTCCCCTATGGTGGAAATAAATCCATTTCAAAGGTTTACCTTTTGTGCTATATTATCACTAGGAGACAATTTAGTGGGGAAATTAAGTAAGTTTAAAGGAAGTGAAGGATCCACATGATACCCAAATATCCCTTTTAGTCTGGATTCGAATAGCTATAGACCTTTCCTTACCTCTTAAGATAATAGGCAAGTACTATCTAACACCATCTTTCATTCTAGAGTTTTAAATATAGATTGGCTAGCACATTGGAAATACAAAACGCTGCTCATAAACCTGGGGTGGATTGCAAAATGCGTTCTTGTTCCATGCTGGGACTTAGGTTGCCTACATTGTAAAGTTAGCTTTTACGTAGGCACTAAGTCCTCATCAAAAAGGAGAGTGAATTCAAGATAAGAGTGAATGTCGAATTCCTCATTCTATACTTCAGGGTCATCTGCAGGCAATGGAAGCTATGTATTCACAGTAGGCTCACATAATGGAGCTAACATATTTTTACCTGCATAGTTATGGTTGGCACTGTTTTTACTTTCGATTTTGCCTGGACAGATAAAATAGTTATTGGCCTCTTTTTACCAATGTTAGGGGTTGATCAATCAGTTTATACTCATTTAAATAATTATGCAGCTCTTCCACATGATTGATAGACTCATTATTCTTAAACTTTTTCATAACAGTCCAAATTAATATCTGAGGGACTCAAAATTGAACAGGGATCTTTTGCCCTTGTTTATGTGCCTTTTCAAACAATATTCTTTTAGACTCTGCCCCCATGTGTTTTCATCTAAATTTTCCTCTTCTGAAAAGTAGGGATTAGAATCACAAACAACCTACAAGCAATTTGATAGTTGTGATTTTGACCCTTGTGTTCCTTCTTTCTTTTAAAAATCATGCACAAGCTCAAAATAAGGCAAATACTTCCATGGTTTATGCCCCATTATTCTCAACTCCTGTGAGAGACACCTTTCTTATTGCATAGTGGACTTCAGGTTCCTGATTCATGAGACTACTTGTTTACTTTTCTAGAGGTGGTAGGACATTGGAGAATGAAGTCAATAAATGAGGCAGACTGAAGTCTCATACAATAGCCAACTTTACTCAGGGAAACTGATAATCTACAGCCTGACATTTAAGAATGGTCACTTGTGTAAAGTTCTCATGCATTCAAGCTGTATATAATATCATGAACAAGCTGCTCATGGCAAAAAAAAAAAACATGTTTTTCCATAGAGGCATATAAAATAAATAACAATAGCAGTTAAAAAGATTAATAAAAGTACACTCACTCCTATTCACTCTACTTGGGCAGGGGCACAAATGCACATTTCAAGAACAATTCCATGTTTTTGAGGAAACTGACGGCCCAGGACTCTTGTCTTCTTTACTTGGAGTTCTCTCACAAGTACCCAGAAATCTTCTCACATGACTCCTCACAAGTACCCAGAAATCTCCTCACATGACTCCTCACAAGTACCCAGAAATCTCCTCACATGACTTGGACCATGTTCTAACATACTCCACCTCTTATGCTCTCCCCTTGCCCTCCAACAAGTATCTTTTCCACTTTTTTTTTATGTATATGTGTGTAGTGTGTAGTGTGTGTGTGTGTGTGTGTGTGTGT
>NC_045030.1:85866336-85866550 GCF_008632895.1 Mastomys coucha
AAAACCTGTTCCCTCCCCCTCCCCCTGCTCACCAACCCACCCTCTCCCGCTGCTTCCTGGCCCTAGCATTCCCATACACTGGGGCATAGAATCTTCACAGGACCAAGGGTCTCTCCTCCCATTGATGACCCACTAGGCCATCCTCGGCTATACATATGCAGCTGGAGCCATGAGTCCCACCATGTGTACTCTTTGGTTGGTGGTTTAGTCCCTG
>NC_045030.1:85866561-85867580 GCF_008632895.1 Mastomys coucha
GTGAGCCTCTACTTCTGTATTAGTCAGGTACTGTCAGAGCCTCTCAGGAGATAGCTATATCAGGCTCCAGTCAGCCAGCACTTGTTGGCATCCACAATAGTGTATCAAATACCAAGTTTTATCTTATCTGTATCTTGGGGTATATAAATTGCCATGGAATTTGAGATTGATCTTGTTATTCTTTGCTTAATGAGTGAAGAAAAGAGAAATAAGAATGTCTGAAAGAAAAGATGAATTTTTGCTTTTTAGCTAAAGAGGGTCCAAGTTTGAGTATATTAGAAGTTGCTAGTTTTGTGGGAATTATAGTCCTCCATCTACTTCAAGTTTAGTGCTCTATTAAAATGCCAACCCCACATTAAGAATTACCTTTCCTCTGCCAGGTGTAACGAGTGCAACATGACACTGGTTCAAGATAATTACTTTCAAATGTAAAATGTCCATGTAATTTGGATTAGGATGCTGTTGATGCAAAAACCACAGATTTTTGGGAATGAGACATCTTTATTGCATAGCCAAATTTGAGTGACAATTGGTCAGGAAACACAGAGCTGCCAAGGTTATCTCAGGTTCCATGTTCCCACATGGAAGCTGTTTCATAAAGTATTATAGTAGCAGGACAATGAAATTCATACATCAAGGCAATATTAAAATACATTGATAGGTACATCTGGTAAGCAGGTTATAACAAGATAAGGTAGTCTCCTCTATAGTCCTCAGATGCTATCTTAATGGGTTTAGTTTTGGAGTTGTTGGAAGCTAGTGGTCTGCTAAACTATAAGATTCTAAAAAGTTTTTATCTGTTAGTCACAGGATGTTAATTCTGACACAGAAGTGAGCAAAGGACAGAAGATATTTCGGTGACTAAAAGTAGCACAGCAGGAGATAATTAGGCCCTTAACCTGCAGCCTTGCACCCTCTTCACATCACTGCGGTTCTAATCAGTTAATCAGTCTTTGCAGACACAGCTTCTTTCTGGAAGTGTTCTTTCACAGTACATAGGCTTATATTGGTAATGCATG
>NC_045030.1:85867725-85875306 GCF_008632895.1 Mastomys coucha
AATTATGGTCATTCACTGCACGAAAATGTTTTTCAGTTGAGCCACTTAAGGGAGAATGAGTAGTGGTCAGAGTCCTATAAGAAAACCAGGTCCTGTAAATAGATGTGTCATGCTATGATCTAAGATGGTAACTATTCTACTTTTATCAAATAATTATTGTTTTGCCAGGTACTACAGTTGAAGGCACAATACCTTTCTGGCAGTGGTCACTAAGAGCACTGTTCTGCTGTTCTATGAAAGTAAAGTAGGTAGTTTCTTATTTTATTAGTATACAGCATAAACTCTTAATGATAGGCACACTTTTGACCAAAGCACCAGCCTCACACTTGTAGCTATTTTAATAATGAGGCAAATAGTCACTCTCATGAGCAGGTTTTGAACGCTCATATATTTCAAGACATCCTGCTGTGCATGATGAGATTATAGTAACTTAAGTTCACAGGTTCCACCCTTGTGGACTGAGGGCAAACAGGTGGGAACACAGTGGATAGAGGAAACTAAATCCAGACAACATGTACACACTCCTGTGACTGGAGGTACCAGGACAGGAAGAGAGAGACAAGAAGTTGGGTTAATCAAAAGCAGCTCTGAGAAAGGATGTTCAGGCCCTGACTGATACATAACATTCATCAGTCTATACTGGGATACACACAGACACACACACACACATACACACGCACACACACACACACTTGCTCACTCTCTCTAGCTGTGAGTGTATATGTAACAAAGAGCAAATAATCCCAGTGTTTATCAAGTGTTCCATCCAAAATGCCTTCTGTAATATTTGACTTTGCTTCCTTCGGTTTCAATTTCTACAGGTGGCTTTTCTTCTTTCTTCTAGAGCTAGACAGCAGTCAGTAAGAAAACACTTTGTATTCAGATACCTAAAGGGGTGTTTGCTTTTCTGCCATGCTTTTAGTCTTCCCGGCAATGGAAAAACAAACAATAAAAAAAATCTAATCACTCCTCAAAGGGCCTGTTTAATTTGACTGCTTAATAAATAATAAGTGTTGGTACTGTGCTGTAAGTGTTTATTCTTGGGAAAGACACTTAATTTCAATAGTGATTTCTAAAGAATTATTTGCTTTGTCTTACATATACACTCACAGCTAGAGAGAGTGAGCAAGTGTGTGTGTGTGTGTGTGTGTGTGTGTATGTGTGGTCAGACAATGAAAGAGAAGATTTAGATTTGTAGCTCAAAAGAGAAACCTATAAAATTAGGAGTCTGTAAGGTACAGCAAATATTAAGATTATTGGTATTACTGATGTTAAATCTGTTGTTTATATCTATTAATTATACTGATAAATTATACCTTTCATCATTGCAGTTTGTTTTTTTTTGAAGAAAATGTATAATGTCTCTGTTTATCTATAATATTATCATGATACAATTCAAGGGATTTTGGATTGTTTTAATCTTAGTGTATTCCACAGGAACCTGTATTTATTTTCTCCGCATCAAAAGCTACATTTTTGTGCCCCTGTGTACCATGCAGAAATTGATCTGCAATACATGTGGAGTCTCTAAGGGTATATTTAAATTTAGTAATTTTATTGCTAACTGTGAAGTTAATCTGCGCTGTATGCATTCTTTTCCCCAGGAAACTGAAGTAACAGTTCAAGCTAAACAACCGGATGTGGAAAGGCTTTTGTCTAAAGGCCAGCATTTGTATAAGGAAAAAGCAAGCAGTCAGCCAGTGAAGGTAAGGAAGCAACCTCTAGCAATATCTACTCCCTCATAATACGCTATGCTTCCCCTCTTGTACACTTGCCATTGCCATTGTTTGCTTATAATCTTTAAAATAACTTGCAAGGAAATACTGGCCATACTATAGTTACAGAGCTAAATCTGTCCTTTTGATCAACATATCCTATTTATATATAGGGATCTTAAGTCTACTAACAAGTCATTGCATTAAAGGACTCATTTCAGTCCTGGTGTGGTACCATCAATACAAAAAGTACCACCTTCAAGGTAGATTAAATTATTTGGGGCTTGATTACTTTGCTTGCCAACCCTGATACTCTTCATATTGCTTGGCTTAATTCAAATCAAGACATTGCAGCACATTGTCTTCAACAGCTGTAAAGAATCCCAATATTGGGATGACCTTTTCTTGCACTGTTTTCTTATGAAAGAGAAAACCCTGTATTCAGGCTTCAGTACTTTACTAGGTCAGGAATTTTTAGTGAAATATCATATAATTGCATCATTCTTCAGTAAAAACCTGGCCTGGGTGAAAGTTTTCTACTTCCTTCCTTTCTGTGTGTACATTTTGAAGTCCAGGATACTTATTCATAGGATCTTAACCTAAGGAGAGAAAGAGAAATCCAGGTCAATTACAAACAAACAAACTCCCACTCAATGGCTTCCATTTGCAATTGTCAAGCCAGTGATAAATGATAAATAGATGTTAGGTAGAGTTTATCTTGTTGTCCATACCTGGCCAAAATTTTAATGGCTTCCACTGTGATAAAGGTTTCTGAGAGCCTGTAATGGTGGCTATTTATTGATCAGTTTTGGTTTCTTAGCTAATGTTGCTAGCTGAGGAGCCGTACTCTCATGTTCAAAACCATTCTAAAACATTGCAGGTCAATAACCTCATTATACAAAACCAGTTTGTCTTTGCAAATAACATTACCAGAACTTAGATTCTGCAAAGTTATTGCCTAGTTTCCATGTATTTGGGCCACAGTTTAGTTCTACCAAATTGTTTGTTTTCCCCACAATTTAAATCGGAGTTTTCATCACATAAATTTAAAGTTAGACTTTTAACATAATGACAAAACACCAGATGCAAAACCACAACTTTCTCTGGAAATATTAAAAATCCCTCATTCAAAATTAAAGTTATCTCTAAACCTGAAATACTGAAAAATAATTTACATACATCTTGAGGTTTCATTTGATCCTTTTAAAAATAAAATAAATGTTTTGGTGTTTGGACTGCACATGTGGAGCCAGTACAGACAGCAGCAAATTTCAGTGCTGCTGTGGATAAAAGTATACATATTAATTACCAGAGTGATAAAGTACCAAGGGTGATTATTGCAGAGGCCCTCATTCTAGTGAACTACAAAATGAACAAATGACTAATGGATAAGTCCATTTTATTTATTTATTCTTGATGCACCCTCAAAAACTTAATGCCATATGGGTGTGACAAAGAACTGAAGCTTAACACCTTTTCTTATAGTTCACAAAAGTGCATTTAATTTTGCTTCACCTCCTGCTCTTGTATAAAACAGAAAAATCCTTCCTTTAAAATGTTAGCAGTTTTGCTTTTCTCATATATAAACTAATCAAATAATAAACTAATACACTCAATCTCAAGGCTGCTTTGACATGAGAACTGAACTTCACCCAACTCCGCTATTTCCTCAGTGGAATAAATAGAAGAGTAAAACAAACAAAAAAGAACAAAGTCATATAACTTGTCTTTTTTCCCCACTTTTCTTAAAATTGTTTTGTAAGTCAATGACATTTTTCCTTCCACTTTTCCTGCTTCCCCATTTCCTGTATATATAGTTCATTTGAAAGAGGTAGAACATGTCTACAAATTCCCTGATCTCTAGAGAAAACTAATTATCAGATTGATAAGGGTGAGGTGTTTGATTGATTTGGCCTTATCAGGCGTAGAGAAATGGTTGACTCAGACTTGATGCTTTGCTTTGTTTTGCCATCCCAGGGATGGAACCCTTAGGGTGCTGTACATGATAGGCAAGTTCTTGACCTATGAGTGATACCTTGTTATGTGGACCATCACCCGGAAAATAACAGAAAGGCAGCTGCAGTTTTTGAATATCCTAAAGAACTAAAGTCTCACAAAAATAGTTTTATGGTTCAGAACTTGATACCTAACACAGCAAGGCAGAAAGGTTGCAATGTAATAACTATTATTAGGAAAAAAATATGCCTTAATCAAGTTCTTAAGAATCGTAATGAGATGTTGATATGCAGTAGAATAAACATATTATCATAAGGAAAAATATAGATTAATATAGTTATTAACTATAAAGCAGCTAGGGAAAGAAACCATTCCTTGTGATTGACTATAATTGAAAATAATTAATGATACTAATATTTAGTAGTTGTATGTGAGGAAAGGATTTACAGAGGTCTAGATTTGCCCTCTTGACCATTTATCCACAGCAATTATTCTGTGTGAATGGTTGTGATGTAATCCTTTGGCCAATTATATAAAACTTGTCACACCTTACTTTTAATTTATCATTAAAGTATGCATTGAAGAGCAAGTTACATACATTATAAGGTTTGCTTAAGCAATATGTTTGATAGAAAAAAATAGCAAATCAAATTTGCCTTGTCTTATTACTTCAGCAAGTAACTACAGTATTTTAAATCCCATTATTTTTTTCAATTTTCAAGGCGGTAACAATAACATTTTAAAATACATGTACAAATCAAGTGAAATTTGACAGAAAGCTACATTTAAAGTAAGTATAAGTACCTGCCACAAGCCCATATATGATATATTTTAAACTATGAACTTTCTCTAGCTTCTTCTCAATTTTGAGCCTTCCCATGCATTTATTGGAAGGGAAACAGAGCTTCCCAGTCTGGAAGACCTTTTTATAAGGCAATTTTGGGTGCTTACTTTTTGAGAGGAATATTTGGAAATAAAAATAAGGGGGCAGAAGTGATTCCTAAAATGGAAAATAAAGGTTTGAATAAAGCTAACTGCTCTTCCACAAATCGAGAGTGCAGTTCCTATTATCCACATTGGGTGATTGACAACAGCCATTGACTCCAGCTCCAGGGTCTCTGACACTCTTTACTGGCCTCCGCTGTGCACATACACAAATAGACATGATCATATTTATTTCCAAATGTAATTTTATTTTATTTATTTATTTTTATTTATTTTATTGATGTAATTTTAGAAAGTCTATATTCCTCAAGGATATTTATGAAAGATTCAGTTCTTTGCATAGAAGGTCTAGCCACCATTTGCAGACTTTGTCATTAAGGAAGGGAATATTGGAGAAAGTCCATTGTTCAGCAAATTTTCTATTGTCACCTCCAGATCTTGTTTCCAAAGAAGAATTGTCTGGCTTAATGTCCAACTTCCTGGCCCCCTCTTCCCACAATCCTTCCCACCATCACCCCTTCTTTTTGTCTGAGAGAATGGAGCCCCTTAGGTATTCCCTGACCATGGTACAGCAAGTCTCTTTGGGGCTAGGCACATGCTTAACACTGAGGCCAGACAAGGCAGTCCAGTTAGAAGAACATATTCCACAGAGAGGCAACTTCATTTGGGATAGCCCCTGCTCCATTTGTTCAGGACCCACATGAAGACCATATGCTACATATATGCAGGGAAGCCTAGGTCCAACCCTTGTATGATTTAGTCTCTGAGAACCCCAAGGATTCAGGTTAGTTGTCTCTTGATCTTCCTATTGAGTTCCTATATCCTTTGAGGCATGTAATCCTTCCCCCTATTTTTTCATAAGAGACCCCAATCTTCCTCCACTCTTTGGCTATAGTTGTCTGTATCTGATTCAGTCAGTTGTGGGGAGGAGTCTCTCATAGGACAGCCATGCTAGACTCTTGTCTACAAGCATAACAGAATGTAATTAATAGTATCTGAGATTGGAGCTTGCCCATGGGTTGGACCAGTTATTGGTTGGCCATTCCCTCAATCTCTGCTCAATCCTCACTCTCTGCGTTTATGTAGACAGAATACATTTTGGGTTGAAAGTTTGTCCCTATCCAACTCCACTGGGATTCCTGCCTGGCTACAGGAGTGGCCTCTTCAGGTTCCATATCCCTGATGCTGTAAGTCATAACTAAGTTCACCTGCATTGATTCTTGGGAGCCTCCCTCTTCCCAGGTCTCTGTCAGGTCCTGTAGCTGCCCCCATTTCCCACCCCCATCAGTTTCTGATTTACATTTATTCTCATGGCCATCTGTCTATCTCTCCTGTAACTCTCCATACCTGAACCTTACCCCCACCCATTCTCCTCCCTATCCTCTTCACACCCAGATCCCTCCCTCCATCTGCCTCTAATGGCTATTTTATTCACCCTTCTCAATGAGATTCAATCATCCTAACTTGTCACTTCCTTCCTTTTTAGCTTTGTTGGGTCTAAGGAGTATAGCATATGGGTTTCCTGTATTTTATGGCTAATATCCACTTATTAGTGAGTGCATACCATTCATGTCCTTTTGGGACTGAGTTACCTCACTTCAGATGATATTCTCAAGTTCCATCCATTTATCTGCAAAATTCAGGATGTCATCGTTTCTAATAGCTGAATAGTACTCCATTGTGTAGATGTACCACATTTTCTTTATTCATTCTTCAGTTAAGGGAAATTTAGGTTGTTTCCAGTTTCTGGCTATTACAAATAAATCTGCTATGAACATAGTTAAGCAAGTATCATTGTGGGATGTTCGAGCATCTTTTGTGTATATGCCCAAGAGTAGTATAGCTGAGTCTTTAGGTAGAACTATTGTCAGCTTTCTGAGAAACTGCCAAATTGATTTCCAGAGTTGTTATACAAGTTTGCAGTCCCACCAGCAATGGAGGAGTGTTCCTCTTGGCCCATATCCTCAACAGCAAGTGCTATCTCTTGAGTTCTTTTTTATCTTAGCTATTCTGATTCGTGTGAGATAGAATCTCCGAGTTCTTTTGATATGTATTTCCCTGATGACTAAGAACTTTGAATATTTCTATATTTCCCACCATTTGAGATTCTTCTGTTGAGAACTCTCTGTTTAGCTCTTTACCCCATTTTTAATTGGGGTTCACTCTGTACCCCATTTTAAATTAGGTTATTTTCATTGTTGATGTCTAATTTCCCGTGTTCTTTAAAAATTTTAGATATTTTCCCTCTGTTAGATGTAGGATTGGTGAAGATCCTTTCCCAATCAGCAGGCTGCTGTTCTAGCCTATTGACAGTGTCTTTTGCCTTACAAAAGCTTTCAGTTTTGTGAACTCCCCCATTTATCAATTGTTGATTTTAGAGCCTGAGTCATTGATAAACATCAATGTTCAGGAAATTGTCTCTTGTACCAATCTGTTCAAGTCTATTTTCCACTTTCTATTCTATGAGATTAAATGTATCTGGTTTTATGTTAAGGTCCTTGATCTACTTAGACTTGAACTTTGTGCTGGGTGATAAAGATGGATCTATTTGCATTCTTCTACATGCAGACTGCCAGTTAGGTTAGGAATTCATTAAGAAATGCTTTCTTTTTTCCACTGTATGTTTTTGGCTTCTTTGTCAATAATCAAGTGTCTATAGTGTGGGTTTATTTCTGGGTCTTTGCTAATCAACCACTGATTGACCTGTTTGCTTCTGCACTAATGCCATGAGGGTTTTATCACTATCTCTCCATAGTACAGGCTGAGGTCTGGGATGTGGATTTCTCTAGAAGTTCTGCTATTATTAATTACTGTTTTGTCTATCCTGGGGTTTTTTGTTTCTGTATGAAGTTGAGAACTGGTCTTTTAAGTTCTATGAAAGTTGTGTTGGAATGTTGATGGGAATTGCACTGCATCTGTAGCTAGCTTTTCCTAAGATGAACATTTTCACTATGTTATTCTTTTT
>NC_045030.1:85875814-85878806 GCF_008632895.1 Mastomys coucha
AGGGTACTAGTTAGTTCATGTTGTTGTTCATCCTAAGGGGCTACAAACCCCTAAGCTCCATTGGTTTATTCTTAACTATCCATGAGCATGGGAGATCTTTCCATCTTCTGAGATCTTCAGTTTCTTTCTTCAGGGATTTGAGGTTCTTGTCATACAAATCTTTCACTTGTTTGATTAGAGTTACACCAAGATACTTTATATTATTCATGACTATTATAAATGGTGTTGTTTCCCTAACTTCTTTCTTGGCCCACTCATCATGTGTATAACAGAGGGCTACTGATTTCTTTGAGTTAATTTTGTATCCAGTCATTTTGCTGAAGGTGTTTTTCACCTATAGGTGTTCTCTGGTAGAATTTGAGGGGGGGTCATTTATGTATATTATCATATCATCTTCAAATAGTAATACTATTTCTTCTTTTTCAATTTGTATCCTTTTATTTCCTCTAGTTGTCTTATTTCTGTATCTAGAACTTAAAAAGTATGATATTAAACTTGTTCCATATTTTCTTTCAAGAACCATCATTGAGATAAAAGTATATTGTGAGATTAAAAAATATATAACATAAAGGAAGGACTAAATATCTAATATAAAGTAGCATAATTTTATTAGCTTATGATTGGAAAACTCATTTGGCCTTTACTCTTTCTGCCTCATGCTGTTCCATTTTCTACTCCCTGTCACTTTTTCAATATATGCTCCTCTTCTTCTTGGCAATGCTTCTGCTTTATTCTGTGTGCATATTATTCTCCCATCTTCAGAAATATTTGAAGAATAGTTATGTAACTTCAGTAAACTACAATTTTCCCAAGCTATACATTTGGTAATAAGATTTGTTGAGATTAATGTTTTCTACATTCAGAGGAACAAACTGTTCTCCAACATAACCTCTTTTACAGTTAAAAGACAACAAAATAGTATGAAGACTTATATCATTGGAAGGTTGAGAAAGAAGGACTAAGAATTTAAGGGAAGCCTGTATTTACAAAGCAATTATAATGACAGTATATTCTGTATATACAGATCCTATTATGAAATATAAAACTTATCAGTGACCACAGGTATCAACAACTACAAAAGAAACACACCATTTGTTGTTTTTAATCATTTATTTATTTTATTTTGTGTATATTCATATTTTACTTCCATGTATGTATCCATGCCAAATATGTGCCTGGTGTCCAGAGAGTCAGAAGAGAGCATTAGATGCTGTTGGAACTGCAGTTATAGGCATTTATGAGCCATCTACTATGCATACTAGGAGCCTTAACTACCTTCTGCTGGATGAGTAATAAGTGCTCTTAACTTTAGAGCCCTTTATCCAATCCCTTTAAACATTCTTTTTTTTCTTTCTTTTTTTTGGGGGGTAGGGGGCGGGAGGGGGAGGTTTTGAGACAGGGTTTCTCTGTGTATCCCTGGCTGTCGTGGAACTCACTCTGTAGACCAGGCTGGCCTTGAACTCAGAAATCCATCTGGCTCTGCCACCCAAGTGCTTGGGATTAAAGGTGTGCTCCACCACTGCCCAGCTCCATTTAAACATTCTTATACATGAGCATTTAGACGTGCTGTTACACATATTCACGTTAAATGTAGCTTTCTCTTAAAGTTCATTTAAATGTGTACATGTATTTGAAATGTTAATGTTACCCCCTTTATATCCTAGAGAACAATTGGGATTTTAAACACTGTCGTGATTTGCTGAAATAAGATAAGGCAAACTTGATTTGCTAATTTTTTATATTATCAAAATATTGCTTAAGCAAACCTTATATTGTATGTAACTTATTCTTCAATATATATTTTAATGAAAAAAACTAAGAGTAAGGTGTGGCAAGTTTTATATAATTAGCCAAAAGGTTACATCACAACCTTCCACTCAAAATAATTGCTATGAACAAATGGTCAAGAGGGCAAATATAAACCTTTGGACATCCTTTCCTCAGATATAACCTACTAAGTGATAGTATCATGAATCGTTTCAATTACAGTTCAACCACATCCAGAAAATTTTCTTTTGCCAGCTGTTGTGTTGTTAATAATTATATTAAGTTGTTTTTTTCCTTATAACAACAAGTTTATTCTACTGCATATCAACGTCTTACCAACATTCCAAAGAACTTCTTGAGCCTTATTTTTTCCCCAACAGTGGTTAATAAATTACAATAGATATATGTTTCAAGATTTATATATGACATACTAGATTGAGTGGTACAATATTGATCAAAATGTTTATTTTAATATTATAATTATGCAATATGTGGTGTGTGGGCACATGACTTGATGGATAACGTGCTTGTCATTCAAGCATGAAGACCTGAATTTAGATCCCCAGATGGTGCATAAAACCAGACTTACCTTCAGTCCTAGCACTTGGAGTAGCTCAATCTCATCCTCAAATATTTCATGAGTTCCAGACAAGCCATGGCTACAGTGAGACCCTGTATGAAAAAAAAATGTAAATTAAATATAAAAAATAATCTAATCACTCACTTCATATTAATATTACAGAATCATATTACTTGAACTTTGTTATTTATGGTACATTTGTGATGTCCATATGACTCTGCTAAATCCCTCAGGTAAGAGTGTAGCTTAGTGCTAAAGTGCTTTCTTATTAAGAACACAAGCTAGGTTCTACTACTTGAACATGCAAACTGAAAAGCTCTCCAACTAGCGACTACTGAAAATACACCAGTAGTGAAAATTAAAACTAGCTTATTAGCAGAGGAGAAAACACTTCAAAAGGACTGGGTGCCATTTTTTCTGGAACTTTTGGTTTTAAGGGGGATGAGAAAAGTAGAATCCATGTTCCAATTACATGCTGTCAAGAAGCAGTCAAGTCGACAATCAAAGTTAATGTAGCATTTCAGAAGGACTGAGTAGGGCTAAATCATATCGTTGTTCAAGGAGCAGCAGTGCATATTAGTCATTTCTATAATGGCAGAGTGCCCTTGTCTTTCTTTTAAATCTGATCATGGGATGTCCTTTTCT
>NC_045030.1:85878816-85889299 GCF_008632895.1 Mastomys coucha
AAAGCTTTATTCCCAAGCATCAATACCTATTTACAATATATTAGAAAAGCTGAGGCTTTCACTTTTCTTAACTATTTTTGATAAGAACAGCTCAAATGAATTTTGACAGTTACTTCTTACCACTGGTTATACACTGGGAATAATTGCTAATGGCTTATGAACTGCCTTTATTTAACTAAATTCTCTTAGACTACTTCTAGAAACCTCCCCAAAGCAATCCTAAGAGATGTCTCTTTTTTTATTAGATATTTTCTTTATTTACAATATCTCCTTTCCCAAGTTCCCCTCCAAAAGAAAAAAGAAAAAGAAAATAAAATAAGAAAAAAATAAAAATAAAAACTAAAACAATCCCCTATTCCCTCCTCCCTCCTCCTGCTCACCATCCCACCCTCTCCCACTTCCTGGCCCTAGCATTCCCATGCACTGGGGCATAGCCAAGTCGGTCATCAATGGGAGGAGAGGACTTTGGTCCTGTGAAGAGATTTCTGTTATGATTATTTGAGGATATTCTCAAATTCATTTGCAATTCAAAATAAACAGTTGAAACAAACTACTATAAAGGTTCAAATATGTGATGAGTCTGTTCTAAGAAAATATTTGAATAGAGAGTATCAATTTAAGTTTGTTCAGTAGTTCTTGCTACAATTAACCAAACATTTTTGAGATTTGAATATCATCTCTAGGTCTCACATATATTAGATACATTTACAGAGGGAGACATAGGATAAAATTGTTCAGGTACAGTACCCACAAGCATGTCTGTGTATATACAGTCATAGTTTATATATGCTAAGAATTCTCACAAGACATAACTTTAAAGTTTTAAAAACCTTAAGCCCAAAGAGTTTAGAATCATAGTGCATTTATATTTGTATGTGTTTATATGAATGTGCCTGCCTACTTGTGTGTGGATGTTCACATTTATATGTGCACACGTGGAAGACAAAGGTCAATATCAGCTGTATTCTCTGTCACTTATCCACCATAGTTTTTGAGACAATGTCTTTCACTGAATCTTAAGTTTATGGATTGACTAGAATAATGACCAAGGATTTTGTAGAATCCACCTCACACCCATGATCACAGATGAAAGCTGCCACACCCAGTTTTTTCTATTTAACAAGGTAGCTTGACTGAAGTCTTTATTTTGCAAAGCAAGCACTTTCAGTTTCCACTGAGCTGTCTCCCATGACCACCCTTTAAAATTTTAAATTAAAATTTTAAAAAGTCTATTTGGAAATCACTTTTTTCCTGTAATTATTCATGTTCTTCATAAAGAATATACTCAGAAAATGATATTAAAATGATGAGTTAAGTTATTTTGGCAATGTTTGTGAAATCAGTGCAATGTATGCTTTTCTATTAAAGAGGAAGTTAGAAGATCTGAGGTCTGAGTGGGAGGCTGTGAACCATTTACTGCGGGAGCTGAGGACAAAGCAGCCTGACCGTGCCCCTGGACAGAGCACTACTGGAGCCTGTAAGTACATTTTGTCCCAGGTGTTCTCTTTTGCTTTAGCTGTTTGTTCAAAAGCATGGCTGGGAGGTTATCTCTGAGTGAAAGGAAAATTGGTTTCTGATTCTGCATAAAGGAGTAAACATTTATGTTATTTATTATGCAAAAGGTCTTTGAGTGGGTTCCTTGGATACTGAGAGCATTACAAGCTGTATTTTCTGAAGATTCAACTGCAAGGAAAAGAGGGCAGATGAGGAGAAGTCATAATGATTTAAACTGATACTTTAGCTTGTTTCTTAGCATTAAAACTGGATGGCTTTGTGGAGGCACACTGAATCTCTAGGAGAAGGTCTCTCATTTGAATTTCTGCTTTACTGGAAGCAAAGTATTGGTGGCAGTAGTTTTAAACTAAAATTAAAGGTGATTCTTGATAAGGAAACCCAACAACCTACCACATCCCTAACATCTAAACACAGAAATCAAGGTGAAAGTTCAGTGACACTGGAAACTTTAAAAACATGTACAAGATTGTGTGGTTTTTTTGTACACTGAAATTGTTATATCAAGGTTCTAGTGAATAAATTATGTCCAGTTTGTTTTCTTTCGTGATCTCTCATTTTTGGTTCTCTCAGCACATATGCACAGTTGTCCATATACAATCCTTTATTGATGTTTGTTCTCTAGTTGTCATTGGCATGTTCAGTCTCAGAGTCTGTAATGCTGGGAAGAAATTTTATGCCAGTGATTTTTCACAAGCTTGTGGAATGAAACTTAAGGGTTTATACTCCTATATAAGGTACTCTGAATATTTCTGAAAAAATTAAAGCTAGGAAACAGAAATCTATTTAAGATGCAGTGATCCTAAATGGTATGATGATGTTTCCAACTGGAAATATATTCTAAGTTTTTGTTTAAGTACATGTAGAGTTAATCCATTTAATCACTCTACATGGAGCAACTTCTATATATTAGGCATTAGACTGAGTGCTGAAAATTCATCATAAAATGTTAGTCTCTCCTTTTATGAAGTACTGTCATAAAAGTACATCAGAAAGTGATGCAAAGCAGTGAGTCTTGTGTATGTATGGACAGAAATGATAATAGGCAGAGCCAAAACCCACAGCTGCAAGGATGGTCCTGGAGTAGAAGTGGGGTGATAATCACCACAGCCAGTGAGCCTATAGCCAAAGCTACCCAAAGAACAAGCACCCTAAAGGAAGCCAATGTTGCCAGCCATCTCCTCCATTTCTCTTCTCCCTCAGTGAGGACTTCATCACTATGTATGGCTCCTTATGTTGCGCCACTATTCTTGCTGTAATGCAGCCAGTGGGGAGTATGGGAGTGTCCTCAGGTCTGAGCTGCTGGCAAGGGTAGGCAACAGTGAAGGCCAAAGTTGGAAAAGTGGGAGAGAAATTTTCTCAAAAAGAATATTGGTACCTCCTTTGGCAAACTGACAGAAAACTGGACATAAGGTCAGCCTAGTAAACATACAAATGCTGTAGGAAAAGAGTCAGCAAGAAGGCAGAAGCATCTTGCTTTTATTCTAAAACTTTTTTTTCTCATGTGGTGGTTTAATGAAGAGAATTAAGAATTCTTTGTATTCTCAGCTTTCTGGCACATAGTAATTTATTCTAAACTGAATTCATTATTTAAAAGTCTAATTCATAACATTATTTGGTTATATGATTCTTTTTTTAATATGAAAGCCCTTTATTTACAAACAATGTACAGTCTTTGTAATGTCTCATCACTTATATTTAGCAACTAATATTTCCATGTGCTTTCAAGTTTGAAGCTTTTTAAGACAAAGTTAAATACTATTATTTTATAAATTGCCACAATTATTTGACTCTGATAGGTAATTTTTGATATTAAAGTTCCTATAAATGTCTTTGTATTAGAATGCATATCAGCAATTAATTCTTTATCAGTGATTCCTAGAATAAGGATGAAGCCTTTCACATATTTTGTGGGATTATTTTTTTGTTTTTTTAATCTTTTTTTTTCTATTTTTTAATTAGATGTTTTCTTTATTTACAATATCTCCTTTCCCAGGTTCCCCTCCAAAAAGAAATAAAATAAAATAAAAACAAAAACTAAAACAATCCCCTGTTCCCTCCCCCTCCCCCTACTCATCATCCCACCCTCTCCCACTTATTGGCCCTGGCATTCCCCTACAAGGAGGCATAGAACGTTCACAGGGCCAAGGTCCTCTCCTCCCATTGATGGCCATTTTATGCTATATGAAGTACTGTCATGCTGCTGGAGCCATGAGTCCCCCCATGTGTACTCTTTTGGTTGGAGTTTTAGTCCCTGGGAACTCTGAGGGTACTAGTTAGTTCATATTGTTGTTCCTCCTAAGGGGCTGCAAACCCTTCAGCTCCTTGGGTCCTTTCTCTAGCTCCTTCATTGGGGACCCTGTGCTCAGTCCAATGGATGGCTGTGAGCCTCTACTTCTGTATTAGTCAAGCACTGTCAGAGCATCTCAGGAGACAGCTATATCAGGCTCCTGTCAGCCAACACTTGCTGGCATCCACAATAGTGTCTAGATTTGATGATTGAATATGGGAAGGATTCCAAGGTGAAACAGTCTCTGAATTGTCCTTCCTTTAGTCTCTGCTCTGTAGTTAGTCTCTAGAACTCCTTCTATGGGTATTTTATTTCCCCTTTTAAGAAAGAACGAAGTATCCACACTTTGGTCTTCCTTCTTCTTGAGTTTCTTATGGTTTGTGGTTTGTACTTTGTGTATTCCGATCTTCTAGGCTAATATCCACTTATCAGAGGATACATACCATATGTGTTCTTTTGTAATTGTGTCACCTCACTCAGGATGATATTCTCCAGGTCCATCCATTTCCCCAAGAATTTCATGTATTCATTGTTTTTAACAGTTGCTTAGTACTCCATTGTGTAGATGTACCACAACTTCTGTATCCACTCCTCTGTTGAGGGACATCTGGGTTGTTTCCAGCTCCTGGCTATTATAAATAAGGCTGCTATGAACACAGTGGACCATGTGTCCTTGTTACATGTTGCAGTATTTTTTGGGTATATGCCCAGGAATGGTATAGCTGGGTCCTCCGGTAGAACTATGTCCAATTTCCAGAGGAACCGCCAAACTGATTTCCAGAGTGGTTGTATCAGTTTGCAATCCCACCAGCAATGAAGGAGTGTTCCTCTTTCTCCACAACCTCTCCAGCATCTGCTGTCACCTGAGTTTTTGATCTTAGCCATTCTGACTGGTGTGAGGTGGAATCTCAGGGTTGTTTTGATTTGCATTTCCCTGATGACTAAGGATGTTGAACATTTCTTTAGGTGCTTCTCAGCCATTCAGTGTTCATCAGTTGAGAATTCTTTTTTTAGCTCTGTACCCCATTTTTAATAGGCTTATTTGCTTCTCTGGAGTCTACCATCTTGAGTTCTTGGTATACATTGGATATTAGCCCTCTATCAGATGTAGGATTGGTAAAGATCTTTTCCCAATTTGTTGGTTGCCGTTATGTCCTATTGACAGTGTCTTTTGCCTTACAGAAGCTTTGCAATTTTATGAAGTCCCATTTGTCAATTCTTGATCTTAGAGCATAAGCTATTGGTGTTCTGTTCAGGAAAATTTCCCCTGTGTTGTTATATGATTCTTATTCCCTAGATTATAGTATAAAACACTAGTGTTTGTGATTTACTGTAATGGTTTTCCAAAGTACCACTCATTTTTTTACACTTTGATATACATCCCTGAAATAATTGCAAAGTAAATATAATTAGACACAACTCTTTTTAAGTTAAGAAACCCAAGGCATAGAAAGAATATTGCTAGTCCAAGGCCACACAGCTACAAAACAAGAGATATAGGATTCTAATCCAATTATGTCAAGTAGTGTTTGTTTTACTGCTGTGTCTTACACTATCTACCTGTCCCACAACACAATGGAAATTCTAAATAGATACAGAGAGCAAGCAGTTAATGATAATTTAGCAGAGCCTTACATTTCTATGGAATAAATAGTGACCTGTATTGATGTGTCTTAAAAATCAGTTCTTTCTGAATTTCCTAGAAACAGAGTGCTGAGCCTGGAATAATCATTGGAGTTGTCATCTGGTTTAATATTTTTCTTTTAACATGAGTGGAGACTTGGGTTCAAAGTGGCTTTCTATTTGAATTGATTTTATGTTGTTCAAACTAGCCTTTTAAAAAATACTAAAGCAAGCATCCCTGTAGCTATTTACTTCTATTATATAATGTGAAGCAGCAGTCTTGTGTGAGCTGTACAAATTGTTCATATTTACAAAGTAAGTGGTCATGTTCTCAAAACTGTTTGATTTATTTTGATGATCCTAAGTATATGGGTGAATCAGTTACCTATTATTGCATATAATACCTTGAAACTTAGTGGCATAAAGCAATTTTTCTTTTGATTCTGTGACTTATTTTTGTCCTATTATCAGCTGGATGATTGTGATTGTTCCACTTAGTGTGAATGCAATTACTCAGCATCCAGTGAGCTAGAAATTCTAAAAATCTCTAATTGAATGCCTTAGAGGTGGCTGTTCACTAAAGATCCTCATTCCTTCATGGAGACTGTATCCTCTGGTAGGCCAGACTATGGCTTCATTCTGTAATGCTCTCAAGGCAGTCTTCCTCTAAGACAGGGAGATAGAACCTTGAAGACCATATGATGCTTAGACTTTGGCATTTATATAATACTTCCACTACTCTCTATTTGTCAATGCAATTTGAAGGCTTAGTCTATACATGGGGTAGTGTAATGACAATCTCTTGAAGTAAGAGTTACATTGTTATATACCTGTTTGGGCAGGAGGTTTGATGGTATCCATCCTTATATATAAACTACCACAACAGGGAAAGAACACAAGACACAAGATGTACACCCAGTGCCCTATGTTTGTGGTTTTCAAATTTCAGCATGAAAGAAGAAAACATCATTTTCTTACTAAAGTGGAGAATATGAGACTTCTACCTTAGAGGTTTTGTTCCAGTAAGTTTGAGTCAAAGGTAGTATCTCTAAAAGGTTTAAAGGAAAGTCCAATGCTGGCTGCTGATCTAGGAATGCAGTTTAAACACTGATGTACCAGGCCTTGGTTGCTTCCTAGAGTATATCTTTCCATCTACTGCTTTATGTAACTCATTGGAGCTTCTAGTGAAATTCAGTGTTTTGACTAACAAACTCCCTTAAAGTTCTAGCATTTTCTATCTCTGTCCTTACTTGATGAAAGACTTTAAAAGTTCAAGGAGTGGAAAGCACATAAAGCAGGTGATACTTATCCAGCAGAGTGTTTCTGCATCCCTAGCTGACACTTATTAGGAGAATAGCTATACTAGTATGAACTTTCTTTGGAGAAGCTAAGGGACATTTTTAACCAGCCAGCCAGGACTTAGCACTGGTCTGAAGGCCTGTGTGGCAGATGGAAGCAAAGAGCCAGCAAATCTGGTGGTAAATGTCACTGTGAATCGTTTCTTATCCACAAGCTGCTGGGCCCGAGAACACTTGTGTTCTACAGCACTCCACTTAGCATTTTCAAAATAAATCTCT
Organism: Mastomys coucha; assembly: GCF_008632895.1. Taxonomy (NCBI): domain Eukaryota; kingdom Metazoa; phylum Chordata; class Mammalia; order Rodentia; family Muridae; genus Mastomys; species Mastomys coucha. The sequence continues at coordinate 85,885,819 of NC_045030.1, forward strand.
CATAAAACGTTCCTAACATCCATACTTCAAGTGAGGAGATTTAACGCCACTATGTCAGGACAAGAGCTATGAAGTAAATTGAATGTTGTATAGACACACACACACACAAAAGCCAGTTGATAGAGGTTTGCTGTTGATTAAATACTAGGAAAATGATTCTTCCTGCAGTTAATTTTAGAGATAGCAGAACTCAAGAGCAATCTTGAAAGTATAGTATCAAATATAAAATAGCCTACATTCTGCTGTGAATAAACCCTTCAGATAAAGCAAATCCATTCGTGCCCATGAGGTCAAATCCATTGGCTCTTTATTAGTGATGATTACAGGTTGAAGACAGGAGCTCAGTGGTATAATGCTTAGCATGCACTAGGCTCTGGGTTCTATCTCAAGTACTACATACAAAAGTGATTTCTATACTGAAAATATTGAAGGCCACATTGATGTTAATTTTGTAGCTACACTATATTAATTTTGAACCCTATCCCCAAATACATATACTAGGAGGAGAATTTTATATTTAACATATGAAGGCCCTAATGAATTATTTTAACAGAGTAAGAAATCATTGTAGATCATTCTCAAGATCTTTCAAAGCCTTGAGCAACTACAGAATCCATTCAGTCTTTTCATTAAATAACTCATTTAAAGATTGCATTCGAGTACATCCGAGAGGTGAAGCTTTTGAAATATAATGAGATGTATCACACTGTATAAAAAGAAGTGACCATGGCTTCCCGGGACAGTCCCCAGGATTGTTCCCATTTATCAGAAGCAAATCATTCTATTTTCTTTGTGGAGGATCCTGGTCTCAGATCAGGATTTTCAACAATGTTCTGTGCTTAACTGACTAGAAAGATACAACAGAGACATCATTGTTAGCATCCTAGACAGTGAGAGACTGTGAAAGCCTCAGTATTTACATGGTAATTATCCATTTTGTGATTATAAAGTCCCCCTTTTTATCCCTCTCTTAATCTTCTGGCTCAGTTACTAGCTCTCCATTAGGGCTATACTTTTAGGTATGAATTGGCAGAGGAAGAGCAGTCCCAGTTCTTCAAATGATTACAGTAAAATTACCTTAACATTCTTAGACTATTTAACTTCCACCAAGACCAGAGCTTGAACATCTCAAGGGTGAAGGCTTGAACACAAATTCCTCATGTTGCCTAAAATTTCACTAAATTATCTTAAAAGAAAATACAGCTTTACCCTCTAAGAAAGGAGATTCCAAAAGGAACATAGTTAAATTATAGGTTTAAAAACTGTAGTATGCTTTTTTCTTCTAATGAGAAACAGAAAGAGTGGGAAAGTAGGGAGGAGATGGGTTGTAGAGGCAGGGGAAACCATAATCAGAATATATTATATGAGAAAAAAAATCTATTTTCATTAAAAGGAAAAAAGGATTCCCAGATATGTGTGGGAGATTAGCTTTACTTCACTGAACAAAATAACAAATCTCATTGTTTTTGTTTGACTCATAAAGAGAAGTGTAATTCAATTATTTTTTGCTAATATGGCAACAAGCACTGTAGCACAAAATTGCCAGACAGAGAGCTTTTCTTTAGGATACCCAGGTTAAAAATAAAAAGTGAACATCTGGATTAAAAAAAAATCCTTCAAAATGAAATCCATATTACTTATAATTACTCTGTGGATTTAACAAATCACATTTTGATATAAGAGAAAAAACATTATAGTCTGAAATATATCTGAGAGGCTATTTCTTCTTCACCACTCAGGAAACCAGTAAAGGCATTGCTTGCTGTAATGCCCACTCCTCTCTGTCTGTCTGTCTGTCTGTCTGTCTGTCTGTCTGTCTGTCTCTCTCTCTGTCTGTCTGTCTGTCTTTCTCTCTCTGTCTGTCTGTCTGTCTCTCTCTGTCTGTCTCTCTCTCTCTCTCTCTCTGTCTGTCTGTCTCTGTCTGTCTGTCTGTCTGTGTCTCTCTCTTGTCTCTGTCTGTCTGTCTGTCTCTCTCTCTGTCTGTCTCTCTCTCTCTCTGTCTGTCTCTCTCTCTCTCTCTGTCTCTCTTACTGTAATGGTCTCTCTCTGTATCTTTCCTCTATGTTTCTCTCTCACTCTCTCTGTCTCTTTCCCTCTCTATCTCTCTCTTTGTCTCAGTCTGTCTGTGTGTCTGTGTGTCTGTCTATCTATCTATCTATCTATCTATCTATCTATCTATCTATCTATCTATCTATCTATCTATCAATCTATTTATCTATCTATCTATCAATTGATCGATCTCCTTTGTTCTGGTGCTCAGTGAAGCCATTACTCATATTCAATATTACAATGTTGTTTAATTACAGTTGCTCTCTGTTTGAGTAAAAATGGAATACATTTTTTCTTCCCTGTTTACTTAGACATTATTCATTGAAGTATGTTTTTCAAACGTTTTTCTTTTGTAGTGTGAAACAGGCATGTCTTTGCAGATTATCAATAAAATAACTGCTTCTAAAGATTTTAAAGCCTGTAATCTCCTGCCCCTGCCTGCCTTGTATGTTTTTTATGTAGTTTTACTGTTAAAGGCTTTAGACATTTTTGATGATTGATGACCTATTCATGACTGAATCACTTATAAAGTCTATATAATATACCCCTTTCTTGCAACATGTACAACCATGTAACAGGATATGTCCTCAAAAACTTTACAAGTAAATTTACTTTAGATTGAAATCAACCTTGATGTGATTATAATACTAGATATATTAAACAATCATATTTCTCACTGTTTAGATTTCTATTCTGAACCCAAAACTCCAGCCCATGGCTTTGATTTTAGTCCTTCCCAATGTACTGATAGATTTCACTTCCCTTTTTCCTCTTAAAAGAAGTTTCATCTTCAGAATCTCAATGCTAGTCCGGCAGTGGTGGCACACACCTTTAATCCCAGCACTTGGGAGGCAAAGGCATGCAGATTTCTGAGTTTGAGGCCAGCCTGGATAGCCAGGGCTATACAAAGAAACCCTTTCTTGAAACAAAAACAAAAACAAAAACAGAATCTCAATGCTACATTCTATTTCATTAAGACAATAATATGTAGGTATATTGCATAGGGTCCAGATCCAAATTCAGTTTCTTTCTTTTTTTTTTAACTTTTATTGCATTATGAAGAGAAAAGTTACAAGATTTCAATTTATCTGAATTTGTTAACATTTAAAAACATATTTTAAGTAAAAAGAATTAAATCACATTCTTGTTTCCCTTTTGTACGCCAACTCCTCCCAGAGACCCCCCTTCAGTACCTACAATATTTTTTGTCATATTCCTTAAAATTTATGAAATATTATAACAATAAAAATAAGTATTATAAAAGTTGTTGGATATAAAACAATCAATTTAACAGTCTTATGTAGATGCTTATCTACAGCAATAGTGAAAATACACTTTTCTCAATATAAATTTTAAATAACTCTAAACATATTAGCTGCATACTTAAAAATAATACATCACTACTAGTATTTTCTTAAATGAACATGAATAT
>NC_045030.1:85889822-85894594 GCF_008632895.1 Mastomys coucha
GTTTCAATGAAGAATGGTTCTGCTTGGAGGGTGGCACAGACATTAGGTGAGGGTAAGAATTTGGTTCAGCGGGTAAGAGCACTGACTGCTCTGCTCTTCCGAAGGTCGTGAGTTGAAATCCCAGCAACCACATGGTGGCTCACAACCACCCATAATGAAATCTGATACCCTCTTCTGTACTCATTTATAATAACAGATTCAATTTCTAATACCCACATTGCGTGACTGAGAACCACCTGCAACTCCAATTCCACAGAATCCAGTACCTTTTCTGATCTTTGTGGGCATCTGCACTCATATTCACACACACCCACACAGAGGACCATACATACACAGAATTAAAATATAATTTATAAAAACATACATTACTCTTCAAATGGGGATGTTCTGTGATTTTGGTGCAGAACTCCAGACCACATCTAACCATTGCATTCCTTAACTCACTTTCATGAATGTGTCTTGACATACAATTTGAGAACCTCTTTACTTGCCTTCTTCTTCTAAAAATTCATATAACTTATCCTCTCAATATTATTATTTATAAGAAAATATTTATTTTATTTTAGCACACTGTCAGCCCAAAATGAATTAACTATATATTCAGCATAAGTATCATAATATTTAAGTTCCATTAAAATAGCATTAACCATACCAGTGCCCAAATTGTAGAATAGACCTGCCTACAATAGAAAAAACAATTGTAAAAATAATGGTACCTCATGTCCTGTTTCAGAAAGAATTTATCATGCCCCCAAAGAACTAAGTGATTTCCAACATTACAAAAGGAGGAAGCAAATAGTATGCCACTATATAATTCAACTCTTTATATATAAGTCTTTAGGATTATTTTTTATTATAATGTAAATTTATGGGAAAAGGGGACATAAATAAACATTCTATAATGTCCACTGTGGATTAAGAGTAAAAAAGATGATTTTCTATTTTATAATATTGAGAGTGAGGAAATTTGCCTTCTTAACCAACCTAATTTAATACTATGGTTTTGATGATAAACATTTTGCTTAGTAAGACCAGTATGACCAAAAGAGAAATTGCACTCTTTATTTCGCTCATTCTTATTTGTGTAAGATAAAATGTGCCATTCTCTTTTGATCCCAGTACTCAATGTTTAATAAATAAGGACATGAATCAGAACTGAATAGTGCACTTTGATTTAGGGTTTTATTTCAAGGTCAGGACCCAGTTTGCAGATAGATAGATAGATAGATAGATAGATAGATAGATAGATAGATAGATAGATAGATAGATAGATGATAGATAGATAGATAGATAGATAGATAGATAGATAGATAGATAGATAGATAGATAGATAGATAGATGGTACAGTTTCCAGTAAAATTGGCATTCACTCCCACTAGCTGAGAGACAAACATGTCTAATAAAGCATTCAGATTCAATTTGCTGTCTGCATACAGTTTGAAGAATCTCTAGAGGCCACTCACAGCATGCGCTACAACCCCAACACATAGAAGTAATGAAAAGATTCTGGTTTAAAAGCTGACACTACCCCTTCCAAGCTCTTTGAATGTGAATATAATAAGCAAGTTTATAAACACAAATCTCTATGATTCTATGGATTTTCATCTTGATCTCTGACTCTGAGGAACATTTAAATGCGTGGATTTGTATTTATTATCTGGATGAATAAATGCATCATATTGAGTACTTTGACGAAACTGTGCTTTACTAACAAAGGTCTCATGTAAATCAGGCAAAACAACATTGGCACTTCATGTTTAACTCTGCTAGAAGGTCTCTATAATCCCGCTGTCTCATTCAATTCCAGTATTAAATAGGCAGATCACACTGTTTTCAAAAATAATACCTATTTTCATTTCAATTATCTCCCTGGTTTTTCCATTGACCTAAATGTAACTAATACTTATCTTAGAGCTAGTATGCATTAATGTCTTACTCTCCAGTAGACACTGTCTAAATATTCTTTGTGTGTTGATCTGTTTAATCTTAAACCTCCTTATGAGATATATGCCACATCACTTTTCTTTGTTTTTCATAGGTGGAAACTAAAGCAGAAACTAAATGGATATCCTCAAGAGACTTAGATATTAAAAAGCACACACAGCAAGGCCCTAAATTCATTAAATTATTATCTTCTAAGAGTTATGGTCATCTTTGACCTTTATGTCAAATATACTGGGTCTTGGCCATATAATCTTTGAACATAGCCTACATATATAGAGAGACTACAATATTACCCATGCTTATATGAGTGAATTTTCCAGACAAAGTCTGTCTTCCTCAACCTTCTTTCTATCACAACATCTAAATCTTAAAATTAAAGCTTCTTGGGATGATTTAGGTCTTAAAGCTTACAACCAACCTCAGGGGATCAAAGTGATTTAAGTAAAAAGACATGCATTCTTTCTGTGTATTTATTCTGTCTCTTCTGGAATTTAAGAGGCCACAGAGAATCTATAAAAGCATTGAGATTATAAACCTGCTTCTCCCTCAGTGTTGCTATTTAGTTCTATTTATTCTCCCTGTTTTCTGTGCTAATCCATATTCAGTCAGTACAGCAGTTGAACTACACAAGGCAATTTGGTAAACTTGTGTGTGTGTGTGTGTGTGTGTGTGTGTGTGTGTGTGTGTGTGTATGCTATGCTGAGACCTGATATTCTAAAACATACCTAGTGTTTTCTTTGTTGAGTAGTTGTAGTAAATATGAAAACTCCTTTGGATAGCAGAGGCCATACAACAAAATAGAAATGAATGTTGGCTGGAATTTCTTCCGATCAACATACAGACCAAAAGCTTAATGTATGTCATGAATACTGGGAAGCCAGCCCTGCTGTTTTATATCCTATGTCCCTGCCAACCCACTTACTTAGCCTTTTATCTCTAACTTCCACCAGTTAGTTCCTTCCAATCACTACTTCTTAGCATTTCTGTGTTCTAAAAGTATGAAAAGTCACTAGGCTATTATTCATCTCTGCTAGCAAGTGTTCCAATGAACCATATGTCTAGGTTCAAATTTACTTTCCCTATGTGGTTAAAGCTGAAGTGTTCTAGTAAAAGATGCTGTGATATTGGTACAAGTGGGTTGAATGAAATAAATGAGTAGACAAACCTGGACAGAAAAGCTGTGTTCCATATTAGGTCATGTTAACAGAGACATACTCAAGGAATGAAGTAAAGGTGGCAGAATAACTAAATGAATGAGATTGAACATACTATACGTGAATATTAATTTAAAGAAGTTGTGATTATAGTAAAACTCAAGATGGAAATAAACATAAAGATCTGTATGATCACAAATGTTAAGGTCTTTAAATATTTCTATTATTGCCTGTTTTGATCCTTAAAGTTTCTCTAAAGAACAAAAATTATTTCACTGCAATTGCAGAAATTGAATTTGATGGAATTCAAAACTGAAGATTTTTTACTTTCTACTTCTACTCCATTGTTCTTTTAACTACAATAGTGAAATTTAGGAATTTATTTACCCAATAACAGAACACTGCCATTAAGTGATGCCTTTCAATCAAGGAAGATGTAATTTGAGGTGAATAAAAATGTCTCTATTTTATAGTGTAAGTGTAGAGTAGTGTTATTTAAATCCACTATTTCAGGTATTGATTAATAAAATCAGTCCAGCTAAAAGACGTAAAGCAGAAATTTTTAGTTTGTTATATGAAGAGCCAGGTAGTAATTATTCTTGGATTTTAGGTGAAAAAATCAATCAAAATGATCTAACTATACGACTGAAGTACAAAATCAACCCTAGAGAGTTTCTTAATGAACAAATGTGATTGTGCTCCAATAAATCTTTAATTATAAAACTGAATGTTGAAACAGACTTAGCCCACAAACTGCTGTTTCCTGACGTCTCTTTAAAATAAAGACTTGCTGATAAATTATTCCCTAATAAAATAAACATAGATCATGAGGTACATTTATATTTCCCCTCTCTCCATAGAGAGAGTAGTTATAATCCTAGGTGGTTCTAATACTTATTCAAAACCAATAATACTACTTACATATATTAAAAGGAAATTTGTAAAAGTAATTCATGATGGAAATAAAGAGAAGGCTTGAAATAATTTGCAAAACTATTGTCAGTATTCTGCAACCATTTGCTAAAAGGGTTAGTAATGATTGTAAAACTGAGTCTAGAAAATTTGCCCCTATTTTGGAGGACATTTTCCTATCCTAGCAGCCAAACTCTATCAAAAGTAGGTAACTAAATGTTACAGTTTTCAGTTTTTTGAAAATCAGTTTCATGTACTTAATTACTGAGGCACTTTTAGGTATAACTACAAAGAGCCAACCATTTCTGTATCACATGGAATCTGATCATTGTTCATGGTTTGAGTGATAATACTCTTAAATATTGCATCTAGGTTTTCTTTTAGCTTTATGGTTTGCACATTTACACAGGTAAATAACTCCCTCAAATATAAGTGTAGGGCAAACTACGGCATCAACCAAGTAGATTTTAAGTTATGAACTAGTAGGGAAGATAAAATATGTACTGAGAAGCAACAAAGCTGTCACCATCAGTGCGATAAAAAGCCACTTCCAATACATGGTTATACTTATAGGCAATGTTCTCGAAGTATGACTGTTTACATCCTTAATGTGTCAATATATTAATTTGACAAGAAATGTATTATTGCTTATATCGGATACAATATTGATCAAGATAAGATGATTGTGGGGCTTTCAGGGGGTGGGAAATTAAATAAGTACACATGACAAATACCAACCAATAGAACACCACTAAAGAACTA
>NC_045030.1:85895903-85899814 GCF_008632895.1 Mastomys coucha
CTAAGGATGTTGAACATTTCTTTAGGTGCTTCTCAGCCATTCGGTGTTCCTCGATTGAGAATTCTTTGGTTAGCTCTGTACCCCATTTTTTAACCAGAAGAATGGACATCTTACAGTGGTGGTACACACCTTTAATCCTAATGCTTGGAAAGCAGACACAGGCAGATTTCTGAGTTCAAGGCCAACCTGGTCTGCAGAGTGAGTTCCAGGACAGCCAGAGCTACACAGAGAAACCCTGTCTCGAAAAAAAAGAAAGAATGGACAGCTCACTACAGAGATAGAACTTAGAAAGTGAGGCCTAAAAGGCGGCTAGATATACCTAGGCAAATAAGTAATATGAGTTATTTCACACAGAAGAAGCACTGCAAAGATATACTGGAGAAAAAAAATCAGGCCTGGCACTTCCTAAGCAATGACAGGATGGAGAAAATAATATTGAAAATCCTGGTGCAACCTTTATATTTTTAGATATGACTTAGGCAGCACAATAGCTGGGCAACTGTCCTACCCTGCATGCTGTTAGAATCTCCCTTCCTATCCATAACCCAAATTATTACTTACTGTGTTTCATCTGGGCTGCTCTTCGCTCCAATTGGCTACCCCACATAGACACATTGTTATGGCTCAGCTAACCCATGGCAGCTCTCCTTTTTCCTCTTCTGCATGTTCTTCTTGTCTCCCATGGTGGCTTCCTTCTGCTCTCCCAAGCCCACCCAAACATAACCCCACCTATGTCTCTTCTGTGTAGCTATTGGCTCTCAGCAGCTTTATTCACCATTAGGAATTAACTTGGGGGCAGTGTCAGACTCCAGCTCTTGGGAGGCTTCACTTAGCCCCCAATACATGTTCTTGGCTTGGCAAGTTCTGTGTCAGATGCAAATGGAAATTATTACAATAGACACTAAAAGACAAAACCTCAACCCCAGGATGTCTAAAGCACTGAGTTAGACTTAGAAGTAGATGAGAAAGGGCATGTTATGGTAGAATTACAGTAGGAGAATGATAATAAAATTGTTCTTTTTGAAAGTATATTATGAGAATCAATCATGTTTAACTGAAAAATGTACTGCTTCCTATTGATTTGTCTACATCACAATATTTATTATCACCTAAGAAAATAAACCCCAAGCATACCTGTGAGGGGTTATTTGAATTAGCTTACAGGATCTTAGTCCAAAGTGATTCTTAAGCCACGAAATCCTCTCTCTCTGATCAACACATTAAATTAGGTAATTTCCATCTTGTTTTGTTTCTTTGATTATAAAAGTACCACTTATAATAATCCATTATTTTTATGTGATTCTCTGCTTGAGATCATCTAACCTTGCTTTTTTGACCATACTTCACTCATTGTCAAGGCTTAACTCAAATGTTGCATTCAGAGAAGACGTTCCTAACCTACCATACAAGAATCACTCAGAGTTTTCATCTACTTCTCTTTCTAAATTTAATTTTGAGACTGTCTTGAATTATATTTGTCCTCCCTTTTGACTGTAAGCTTCTTGAGGATATATTAGTTTTCTTTCTTTCCCATTGCTTTATTGATTTATAATTGGGAAATGAAAATTACATATATCCTGGGTATTCAGCGTGATGATTTTATACATATAGATATTGTGAAATTTTAGCATAACAAAATAACCAGCATATATGTTGCTTCAGACAGCTATTTTATAAGGAGTATGAGAATACTCAGTATCTACTAGAATAAGTTTTAAGTACACAGTTCAGTAATAGTAACTATAATCACCCTGCTGCACAATAAATCCCTCAGAGTTACTCATTTTATAACTGAGAGTGCAGCCACCTTGCCTGATGACTCCCCATGTTGCTTATTGAATCCCTGTTAGCTGAGGATGAAAGAGTATATAAGGACTAGAATTCATCCTGCTATGAAATAGGGAGTGAGTGCTATGTTATTGAGGCTGGCTGCAGGCAAGACTCGGTATGAGACGGGAATCTTAAGGCAGAAATGGGAATAAGAAAGCAATAGAAAAAGAGAAGTTTAGAATGAGTGCTACTGTATAGAGAGAAGGTATATAAAATGGTGAAAATAAAATATAATTAATTGATTTTATTCTTTCAGAAACAAAACTAGCTGGAGCAGCTAAGACAACAAAAGAGAACTTTAAAGGTCATATTGAAGTCTATTAATGAACTAATGGCTAGTGTTTAATAGACCCTACCTAATTTACTGAGTAAGTCTCAGTATGAGATTTTATTTAGCTTTGTTTTATTATTGTTGCTACCATTCTATAACATGAGTTAAAAACATAATTCTTTCCTGTTTATTTCCTATATCATAATAAACACTTCCTGAGACTGTTATATTTTCCACTGGCATTACCAGAATATAAGCTCAGGCATATTCCAACCAAGTACAGTGTAAAATGACTCTCAGCGCAGGGATAAAAGTGTGCACTGCACGATGCAGTTATCGTTTTTACTGTATTCTCTATGGAAACTCTGTCATTTTGTCAACTTTAGGTTTTGTAACTTGATTCCTTTCCTTATCTGCTGTGTATCCATCTATCATTTTTTTCTTAGATCGCTTTTATTCATAACCCTATTTTCCTTTCTATTACAAACTGTATTCAGATCAAGACCAAAGCTACTCTTCCTGCAATTTGATGTAATGAATTCAGAGTAACTCCTTGTGGTAAACTTTGACCCTTGTGCCTGATTCATTGTTTGCTTTGAGAAGAAAATACAAATTTTGACCATTATCCACTGGGTAAATTTATACTTACACAAAGCCAGTACAACAAAAAGTATCTGAGCACTATTCACTCCATCTTGATTTCTGAACTCAAAAATATGACAGTTTTTTAGAGGAGGTGAATTTTGAAGCATTTTTATCATTAAACTCAATTTTTTGAGCTTTGAATGTCAGAGCCATAAATGTCTTTCCAGGGTATTATCATCCTTGCTATTTCTACATGTAAGCGAAGAGAAAAATGTAATATTTGAGAGTAAAGTATAGTGCAGTTGTAGAAGAATTCACTTAAAAATATTTCCTTGGAACCTGCCACATCAGCTCTATCTTCAGGTCTTCTCACTATAGTCTTTGTTTGCTTGAAACAAATTGCTCACTTTCAATTCTTTCTACAGAAAAGTCTTTTCAACTCTATTTTTCATTGAAACATATCCCTGTCTCTTTTGATTTGTTCTCAGTCTTTTATTTCTTACCTCTTTTGTCATCCTGTATGTCAGAAAGTATCTGCCGCCTAAAATCCTTTAATGTATTTGTCTACCAGCGTTTATTTTCCTGTCACATGCACTCTTGAAAAGATGCTCTGCTATAGGGACTTTCTATACTGGCTAACATCTACTATAATTTGTTTCTTGAGTTCACATTGTGATTATGTTAGATCATTTCCTTCTCTTTTCTATGTGCATCTTAGTTAGGATAAATTCTTGGTAGAGTGAAAATGGCAGAGTTTTAGTTTGTGTTTTGAAGGTACATGAGTACTTGAGACAGAATTGATGTTAATGTAATGAAATGTCTATGCTCCCCTGTAACCTTAACCGCATGTGGTCTTAATGGTATCCCACAAATACTATATTCCTACCATCTGCATTCTCTTTGAGCATGCTTTCTAGGTTTGCGTATTCTCTTCTATGGAGTATACTCAGTTGAAGATATTGTCACTTGCTTCCATTTCCATATAGTAGGCCATATTCCTTGGTGATCCCTTTAAGTGTTACTATCACTTAGGACTTAACTGCCACTATCTGCATCCTTTTATGACTATCATATTGTCTACTTGGTCAGTGTTCAGAGTATACTAATCATGAAATATCTTTAGATTGGTATTATGATCAAAATACACAATTGAAGACCTAACATGTTAAGTTGTTTAAATATTAGCAGTGTATCAGAGCATCTAATAAACAAAATCAAGGCCAGT